>NW_026652278.1:111557412-111613422 GCF_009828535.3 Hylobates moloch | reverse complement strand
TTTGAGATGGAGTCTCGCTGTTGCCCAGGCTGGAGTGCAGTGGCGCGATCTCGGCTAACTACAGGCTCTGCCCCGGGGGGCTCACGCCATTCTCCTCCCTCAGCCTCCTGAGTAGCTGGGACTACAGGCGCCCGCCACCTCACCCGGCTAATTTTTTGTATTTTTAGTAGAGACAGGGTTTCACTGTGTTAGCCAGGATGGTCTCGATCTCCTGACCTCGTGATCCGCCCGCCTCGGCCTCCCAAAGTGCTGGGATTACAGGCGTGAGCCACCGCGCCTGGCAGTTGAGAACATTTTCACGTGCCTCCTGGCAATATGAATATATTTTTTTGTGTGAAGTGCCCGTTCAAGACTTTTGCAACATCTTCTATTATGTTTTCTATCTTTTTCTTACTGATTTGTTGTATTTTTTCTTTTTTTTTGAGGCAAGGTCTCACTCTATCACCCAAGGTGGAGTGCAGCAGTGCCATCAGAGTTCACTAGAGCCTTGTGTTCCTGGGCTCAAGCTATCTTCCTGCCTTGGCTTCCCGAGTATCTGGGATGCAGGCACATGCCACCATGCCTGGCTACTTTTTTTAATTCTTGATATTCCTTTTATTTTCGATATGCCAGCTAGAGTCCTTTGTTGGTTTATGTGTTGAAAATATCTTCTCCTATTTTGTGGCTTGACTTCCTACTTCTTAATACTATGTTTTTATCAACAGAAGATGTAATATAATTCAATTTGTCAATACTTTACCTTATGATGAGTAGTTTCTGTATCCTGCATAAGAAGGCAGTCTCTAGTCCACGTATATAAAGATATTTTTCTGGGTTATCTTTGTAAACTTTATTATTTTACCTTTCACATTTGGATTTCAATACCACTTTGAATTGATTTCTGTGTATGGTAGGATTTTCCTTTGTCTTTTAAAAAATATCAAACATAGGAAATCACAGTAAAATGAGAAAAACGACTGAATTGTAAAGCAATCTGAAAATACTCTATGCTTGAATTCCTTGGATTGTTTTTTACAAAACATGTTGCAACCTGTCACTAAAGCATCAGCAGTTTTATTCTGAAAGGATAAGAAAGAGAAATAGAAAATTTTTTGAATGGTAAAAAATGCAAAACCTCTAAGTTATTTATTGCGGTAAGGGGGTAGGCAAATTCCTGCTCAGAATGAGTTCAGGAGCTTTAGCAAGAATTTTGGATGCAAAAAGAACTGGGTTCATAGCTCTGCTCTGTCACTTACCAGGTGGCACTGCTGAGTTATTTACCTCACAGAGTTCTCATCCGTATCATGAAAAGAATATGCATCTCACTGGATTAAAGTGAAAAGGCAGTTAGACACATTTCTGTTTTATCACTGTGTCTCCAGCACTTGCAGCAGTATATGTTACATAATAGGAACTTAATACTGCATTCCCCTCTGTCTTACACTATTATTATTAATTCTTTGCTCTCTAATTAGAACAAGTGTAGAGCCATCATTAAGGAGAAAAGGCAAGACATCATAAGGTAACCTGGAAACCAGGAAAACCAAAGACCATTTACTTTCACAATTTTGTCTAAGCAAAATTGGATGAGTCAACTTAATGTTAATACCCCGAAAAGAAAGTAGAACATCATCATTTTGAAATGTCCTTGAAGGGCCAAAAATAGAGTAATTAACATGGTTTTACAAGCCCAAATAGTGTTAGAAAGGACAGTTTAATTTCCTTACCTGATATATGGCAAAGTAATGTTGATAAAGGGAAAACTGTACTACATTTAATCTCTTTACACATCAAGAAAGCCTTTAATTTTATCCCACTGAATGTTCCTGCGAATATACTAGATTCTTAGGTTCCTTAAAGTGTGCTGCTTGGCCCAGGACCAGTAGCATCAACATCACCTGGGAGCTTATTAGAAACACAGACTTAGACCTACTGAGTCAGAACCTGCATTTTACCAAAATCCCCAGGTGAATCTTATGCACATTAATTTTGAGAAGCACTGAACCAGACAATTAAAATATCTACTGATCTGATAACCCACATTTTAAAAATAAAGTTACGAGCAAGAGTAAGGATAGAAAGGGGGGTCAAACTAAATAAGTGATAACCATCCTATATCAGGTTCAATTTATCTGTTATCAGGTCATTTTGATTGCACATCCAGAATCTGAGCACTGCGTGCTCTCAGCCTGGGTTATCTGTCTTTCCAATTATCTTCATTTTTTGCCTCTTTTCTCCACAACTTCAAATAAAAGTCATTATAATAAAAATTGTTATTGAATCTTACTTTTACTTTTGAATCTTACTTTTACTTTTGATTTTTATCTTAGCTCCGAGGACTGCAGACGAACTGAAACAGAAAGAAAGAGGAGAGGAAAGGAAGGAGGCAAAGTCCATAAAAGAAATTGCTGCTGACACACTGTCTTGATCCCTCATTCAGTCACTGATTTAGCCCAAAGCCACTCTCTGACTTAGAATCCTAAACTATCTCTGCCTTCTATGCCCTCCCTTTAAAGAGAAAAACAGCATGAATAGGTTGGGCTACAACATGAATAGGTTGGGTTTTTGAAAAGTATTTTTTGTCTGTTGGTTTGTGGCAGTAAACTCTGGTGAGCTAAATAAATGAAGCGGGTGACTCAGGTCACTGTAGTGATCTATGAATCTAAAAGTTTGTGAAGTGCTAGATGGTTATGTCTACTCTGCGAAGCGAGTGCCCCAAAGATTAATCATTTATAGTTAACTGCCTTTGTTAGAGAATGTTTGTAAAATAGTGATAGTAATAACCATCACTAATATGTATGGTTTAATGAATATATACGTCAGGCACTGTGCTAAGTGTCTTAGATATTTTCTCTCATTTAGTTTTCTCAGTAATATACTTGTATTAGTTTGTTCTCATACTGCCATAATGAAATAAAAGAGCCTGGGTAATTTCTAAAGAAAGACGTTTAATTGGCTCACAGTTCTGCAGGCTGTACAGGAAGCATGGCAGAATCTGCTTCTGGGGAGGCCTCAGGAAACTCACAATCATGGTGGAAGGCAAAGGGGAAGCAGGCACATCTTACACGGCCAGAGCAGAAGGAAGTTGGGGTGGGCAGGTGCTACACACTTTTAAACAACCAGATCTCATGAGAACTCACTTGCCATCATGAGAACAGCACAGAGAAGACAGTGCTAAACCATTCCTGAAAGATCTACCCCCATGATCCACTCACCTCTCATCAGGCCCCACCTCCAACACTGGGGATTACAGTTTGACATGAGATTTGGGCAGGGACACAGATCCAACATATCAATAATTAGGTGAGTTACAGAGACCTTATATTAGTATCACGTACTGGGTCCCCATGGTTAAGAGGAAAGTAAAAGTTACTATAACACGAGATATTAACTAATGACTTCCCCACTTGTAGAATGGCTTCCTACTGAAACATATGTCACTCTCACTTAATGCCTGCATCTATTCCAGTGCAAGAGCCAAAGTTTTTGTCCCTCGGTTTCTTCTCCATTGTATCAAACATCCAGTAAACACAGTGAAAACCAACAGCAAGGCACAATTGCAGGTCTTGATAAAGAAGGAGATTCATGAAATGGATAAAAAAATATGTTGGGATTCTGTTCACATCACTGGCTGAAGCATTGACAAATGAGGATCTGGCAGAGATTAAAGTAGCTAACTACTGAAAAAGAGAAAATCAAAATTGTTGACAGGATATGCTCTTCACAAAGAATAATTTAAATATTAAGACATTTCTATCCTGCTTTAAAAGCTAAGTCTCAAGTGAAGATTGTCTATCATATCATCATATAATTTTATCCCAAAAAATATAGCAAAAATTAATATCTGATTCATTCTCATTTCTGCTAAGAAATAACATACCTTTTGCAATGTTAGCTATGAATTAGAATGAATTCATTTTCATATAGTCTAGCTCAAATTTTTTAAGATGAGTTTTCAAACTTTTTACAATCTGCTTTACAATTTTTATGCTGTTTGAGGTAGATACGTTTTAAATGGGTTTTTCTTCTAGTATCAATCCTGCTCAAGTCAGGAGGCTTTGCTGTTTTATTATTACCCATTTTATATATGGGAAAACTGAGATTTTACATTATTCCATAATTTGACCAAGATCACAGCCAGGCATCTGTTTTGCAAAATTTGGTCTTGGTCCTAGAAAGTATTACTTCCAAAATTAAAGTTCTAAAATCATTCTAATAATAAGAATTTGTGCAATGAAGTAAACAAGATGAGAGAGAAGAACTTTAAATCCCAGACTTCTAACGTTGTTGAAGGTTATTATGAAAATATATTATATTACATAGGACCTATGGAATTCACTGAATATATTAATTAGGATCAGAATGCCTCTTCTCCCATACAGAAATTGAATGCAACTGGCACTGAAAGAAAAATTCTTCTAAAAATATGACATTCAGTGAATCACTTAATGCAAAGCAAACTTGAAAGATTCGACAACATCTGGAACCATAAAACCTTATCCTCCAGGCTGCACTCTGATCAACTTTATGGACTGTGAATATGTGATTGATTTATACATCCAAATTGAAACAAATGATGCAATACCAGCAGGAACTCTGGATTTGATCTTCCATTTACAGACGTACCTGTGAGTCCTAAACTTTACAAATGTACATGCCAATTGTAGCAGTGATAAGTTCCTTCATGATATAAACTGCATGATAAATGGGATATGCACTAGGCTTCACTAGTTTTAATTCTAGTTCCTAAAACACGTGGCTGTGTTCATTGCTCCTCTCATGTATTTGAGGGAAGATAATCTTCCTCAAATTGTTAGTTGAATAAGCATAATGTCATATCCTTGGGAGGATGGGGGACAGAACTATTTTTATAGCCCATTATATGAGTTCCTGTCACACAAATTAAATGTAATTTTGCTAGAAATGCAGACAACAAAAACAAGAAATTTTACTGGTAAGAAAGATAGGCTTGAACTGGGAGGGCTAGTTGCTTGCTAACATCAATCTAGAGAATAACTAAGAATGTCAGCTCCTTTCTTTAAAACAGTCAGAGTTGTAACAAAGAAATTGCAAAACACAAAATAAAGTGTTTTATAATAAAAATGCATGAGTCAGGATTGGTGGGTAACCATACATCACTGATGAGACATATTTAAGCTAATAACTCCCAAGACTTTATCTGTTGTATGAGTTATTCCTCCACATACATAATTCTCTTTACTCCCCTTTTCCTCACTGTATATTAACAGGCAGAAGTATAAATGCTGGCCGGGTGTGGTGGCTCACGCCTGTAATCCCAGCACTTTGGGAGGGCGAGACAGGCAGAGTATGAGGTCAAGAGTTTGAGACCAGCCTGGCCAACACAGTGAAACCCTGTCTCTATTAAAAAAATAAATAAATAAATACAAAAATTAGCTGGGCGTAGTGGCAGGCGCCTGTAATCCCAGCTACTCGGGAGGCTGAGGCAGGAGAATCGCTTGAACCCAGGAGGCAGAGTTTGCAGTGAGCCGAGATCGCACCACTGCACTCCAGCCTGGGTGACAGTGTGAGACTCTGTCTCAAAAAAATAAAAAAACATAAAATATAGATAGATAGATAGATAAAATGCTTTTTACTTTTGAACAATAGAACGAAATTAAAATAATTGTGAATATTAGTAAAAATTATATGGTGTTTAATGCTTAGTTGTACATATTTATGAGCATGATGACAACACTAAGCTAAATATTCAGCTATGTACACTCATAAAAGTTATATTTAAGCTAGGATGTTGAAGGTAAGGTTGTGTAGAATGGGTAGATTAGGTTATACACAACTATGTAAGCACATGATAGCTTAAAGCAAGGGTCAAAGAGTCTTTGAGGACTGAATAGTTTAATGTCTCAATAATAATAATAACAATAATGAAAATTACAGTTATACCAATATAGTTCCAGGGTGAATAAATAGTAAATCAATGAATGAAACATTCAGTCAATGACTAAGCTAAAAGCCTCCAAACAAAACTGAGAAATGCTTAAAGTGAACGCAAGATCTTTAGATGAATATTTACATAAGCATGGAAAAACGCATAGCAACCACTTCATCAGAATATATATGGAAATGTCAACAGAAGACTCTCAAAATCCCTAACACAGCAGATAATGGCCTGAAGCATCTGGCCATATCTTATCAGCTTGCACAATCCATCTGGACAAATCATTCTTGTCATTTTTTATGTAAACTGGAATAATCCTCTCTTCAACTAGAAACTAAAGTGCTGGCTACAATCACAGTCACCTCATTTGTGGTTTGTAAGACTCAACCAAGAGAATGTGTGCAGAAAAGCACAGCCACTATAACAAATGTCACTCCACCCTACCGCATGTTCAAATAAATTTACCTAGTTTTTAAAACCTACTACAAATGCTGAACACCATGTTGGGGAGCAGAAAATTAAGTTCTCAAATAATACTAAGTTCGGTGGGTTAAGCATTGACAAAAACAAGCTAATTACCAGGAAAGATTGGTTATGAATACAAGAAAAAAATTGTCTAAAGAGTCACAAGGGGCCAGGCACGGTGGCTCGTGCCTGTAATCCCAGCACTTTGGAAGGCCGAGGCGGGTAGATCACGAGGTCAGGAGATCGAGACCATCCTGGCTAACATGGTGAAACCCCGTCTCTACTAAAAATACAAAAAATTAGCCAGGCATGGTGGCGGGCGCCTGTAGTTCCAGCTACTCAGGAGGCTGAGGCAGGAGAATGGCGTGAACCGGGGAGGTGGAGCTTGCAGTAAGCTGAGATTGCGTCACTGCATTCCAGCCTGGGCGACAGAGCGAGACTCTGTCTCAAAAAAAAAAAAAAAAAAGAGTCACAAGGGACTATAAATTAACTGTGTTATCCCCATCGGTAACTATATACTGTCATATAACACAAGTAGGATGGATGGGAAGATGAAAGCTAGAAAATATTTTCCCCTCTAAATTAACATAGGTTAAATCTTAATTCAGAAGTTTGCATTTGGGAGGCTTATACTGCAAAAAAAAATTGAAATATAGGTGACAATCTTAGGAAGAATAAGAAATAATTTAAAATATGACAAGCTCTATGAAACATTAAAGATGCTTAGATAAGAAAAAGGATTGTTCTGTTTTCTGAAATGTGTAACTCCCACTTATTTCAGCATAATATAAAATGAAATATTCACTTGCTGATTTTAGAGAGAATGGAACTCTTTATAACCCTTTTATGGCAGGATGCTGTCAAATCCTGTATAACCACAATAAGATACCAGTTCATACTAAGATGGCTATAATTTAGAAGATGGACCATAGCAAGTGTTGGCAAGGATGTAGAAAATTGGAACCCTCATACATTGCTTGTGGGAATGTAAAATAGTGTGATCGTTATGGAAAATGATTTGGTGTTTCCTCAAAAAGTTAAGCATAGATTTGTCATATGACCCAACAATTCTACTCCTAAATATACAAGAAAATGTGTACATTTACACAAAAACCTGCACATGAATGTTCATAGCAGCATTATTCATAATAGCCAAAAAGTGGAAAAATCAATTGAAGAATGAACAAACAAAATGTGGTATGCTCTTATGATGAAATACTATTCAGTCCTAAAAAGAAATGATACATGTTACTACATAGATGAACCTTGAAAACATTATATTGAATGAAAGAAACCAGACACAAAAGGCTACATATTGTATAATTTCATTTATATTAAATGTCCAGAATAAGCAAACTATAGAGACAGAAAGTCGATTATTTGGGCTGGATGGGAGGGAGTGGGGAGTGACAACTAACTGGGTCAGGATTTATTTTGAAAGTAATGAAAATGTTCTGAAATTGGATAGTGGTGATGGTTGCATGATTTTGTTTTAGAATATACTAAAAACCATTAAACTATATACTTTATTTGTTTGTTGTTTGTTTGTTTATTTTTGAGACAGAGTACCCAGGCTGGAGTGCAGTGGCATGATCTCGGCTCACTGCAACCTCCACCGGATTCGAGTGATTCTTGTGCCTCAGCCTCCAGAGTAACTGGGACTACAGGCATGCCCCACTATGCCTGGCTAATTTTTGTATTTTTTGTGGAGACAGGGTTTCTCCACGTTGAACAGGCTGGTCTTGAACTCCTTACCTCAAGTGATCCACCCACCTTAGCCTCCCAAAGAGCTGGGATTATAAGCGTGGACCACCACACCCAGCCTTAATCATACACTTTAAAAAGGTGAATTTTATGGTATATGAATTATATTTCAATTTAACAGGAAAACTTGTATATGTGGGAAGTAACTAATTTTAGAAAAATAACTATTATCCTTTAGAAAAAGAAATTTTGTCTTATAATCTAAGCTTCTTCAGCTTATAAAATATCCATCAAAAGGATAGTGCACATCAGCTGTTCCCTGTTCTGTAGAAAAGATGAAATAAAAATAAAAACACAAAAATTATAAGCTTCATAATACATGGTTTCTTCCTGTATAAATTTTCCTGTCCAGTGGAGTAGACAGACATACAGACAAATAATGACATGACATGAGATACATGGAAATAAATAAACAGATCTATACAAGGTATGATGACAGAGGAGAGAGGATATACATCTGAGTGGCATGAGAAGAAGCATCAAAGATAGTGCAATTTCATCTGAGTATTGATGAAAGAATGCATATTCACCAGACACACAAGGTGAAGGCCAAGCATTTCAAGTTGTGGTAACACATGCAAGACAGAGATCTGGAAGAGCATTTCAGCTTCATAGATCTGCAAGTCTTTCTGTTGGGCCAGAACATAAGAGCTTTTGCAGACGAGCTGATGAGGGTTAAGAGGTATTATTCTTAGAATGAAAGCAACCATAACCTCCCTCATGGGAGATAGAGTCATCAAAGATATTCTTCAGGGAAGTGAAATATTCAGATTTCAATTTAGATAGATTATGCTGGCAGAAATGTAGGGCAAGAATTGGAGGAATCCAAGACTGGAGTCCAGGAGATCCTTAGAGAATAAATGGTTAAGGCAAGTAAATGATGAAGTGGAATAAAGATAAGGACCAGCTATAGAGATACTTAGAAAGGCATTGTGAACTGGGGAAAGAGGAGGAATTGAGAATGACTCATCTCTGACTTAGGCAGGAAGAACAAGGTTTATTTGTGTTTTTTGAATTTCTAATAAAATTGCATTTAAATTGTAATATGGAATTTGAGGTGTCTGTTCCAGGTATAAGAAAACTAGAAGGCAGAGCTTTGAGTTTGCAGTTTGGTGAAGAAAGTCTGGGCTGGAGATATGAATTTGAGAGGGTTTAGAATATACCTCAAGTATTGGGAATGAATGAGGCTGCCCAGGAAAAACAGAAAAAAGGACAGAAACCATCAGAAGCCCAGATTAGAGGTAAGACAGTATAGAGATGGCACATATTTCTCAATAAGTATTTGTCAAATAAATGAGCATATAAAAATCATATTTGCTTCCAAGGATAGCAGACAGGGTGAGGTGAGGAAAATGGAATCAAAAGAGGTGCTATCAAATCTTTTCTAATTGTTTGTATATCACAACGAGAAATAAAAATCCATTTTTCTCAACATTGTCTGGACATATAATGTTGGGAGTTTTCAGCTCAGAGATGAGATTGCCAAAAACTAAGTATGAATAGAGAGAAGGGAGCTGAAGACTGAGTCCTGGTCAGGAGGCAGAGGCAGCTCAAGC
Organism: Hylobates moloch; assembly: GCF_009828535.3. Taxonomy (NCBI): domain Eukaryota; kingdom Metazoa; phylum Chordata; class Mammalia; order Primates; family Hylobatidae; genus Hylobates; species Hylobates moloch. Next base: position 111,603,741 of record NW_026652278.1, on the reverse strand, counting down.
AACAAAGACAGACAAGGCAGTCAGTGAAATAGGGCTCAAAGCAGATCAGTGTAGTGATTTGAAAACCAAATGAAGAAAATGGTGAAGGGATGGTCAGCTGTGCCAAATGCTGCTGATAGGTCAAGTTAGATGAGGACTGAGAATTTTTTGCTGGATGTGGCAAGACAGAGGTCATTTGTGACCTTAAAGAGTGCTTTTCTGTGGAGTGGAAAGGGAAGAAAGCCTAATTGCAGTGAGTTCCAGAGAGAGAGAGTTCTGTGAAGGAGTAAAATAAATTTGGCAAATACCTTAAAAAGCAGAATATTTTAAAAGTTACATAGATGGGTAAATAGATAGCTGGACTCCAATTTTGCTTAAATGGGATTTACATATCCAGATAAGATTATGTAAATTTTTATTAAAATTCTACAAACTGACAGGTATAGAAAGATATTTGTTTTAAAACATTTTGTAGAAATATTGCTTAAAAAAAATCAAGAAGGTTCAAGTAAAAGACCCAGGTAGAGAATGAGGAGGAGAAGAAAAGAGAAAACAGGGAATTCTACCATAAAGGGGGAGCAGAAAAATGGGCAAAGCTGAGGTGGGATGTGGAGTGGAGGGAGGGCTCTTCATAAATATAAATAAATATATATAATATATATTATGTGTAATATACACACACACGTACATATATATATAAAAGATTGGAAGATATCACAGCATGTGTTGATGCTTTGGGGATGAAATAAAGTGTGATTATACAGAAGAGGCAAGGGATCAGCAGAGGTTCACAGAAATTAAGGAGGAACAGGACCTGGTACACAAGCAGAGAGGCAAGAGCCATGCTTATCCCCTAGAATGGCAGGAAAGGCAGAGCATGTGGGTCCAGCTGTAGGAAGGGTAACAGATTTGGGGGAATGTAATTTTGCAGATAAGGAAAAAAAAAGAGTAATAAATAACTTGCCAAGAACCAGGAAACCAGAAGAGCTAATTTAATATCCATCTAAAAATTAATGTGGCATATGTTAAATGTTGATCTAAATGGGACATAGTATAATTATTTAAAAATAATAGCATTATCTTTGTAAAGTAGTTCTAGTCTCTTTGTAAGTGTAAGACCAAAACGCTATAAAAGTTTGAATATAGGTAGAGGCAGTTGGTTTTAACATACCAAATAATGAAAGCATTTACATTGGAATCCATGTGAAGGAACTTCTAATACAACTGCAGGATTTCTATGGTCAGTTGACTAGCCTGACATTAAACAGGAAGCCATCATAGCAATATTTATTTTAGGGATGCACATCCAAATCAAACAAGCTCAGAGGGATACACTTCCTTGCAAAACGAATGGAAAATAAATAGTCTAATAGCTATCTTCCCAGTAATAGTATATTTTCACAAATCCCCTTTAAATAATGATGATTTTAGATAGGAGGTATTCAAAATTCTTCATCAATGAATACACAAATAGATGAATAAATCTTAAAGAAACATTATGGACCTTTCTGGATCCTATGAATAGTTGAATTATTCTCAATAAATGACTTACCTGCCCTTCTAGAACATTGCCTGTTTGGGTACTAAAGCAGCAAAAACAGTTTTATAAATCCTAAATCCTTTAGCTTTTGTAAAATAATAATAATAATATAAGGGATAAATCTATCTCAATAGAGTCACATTTTTACTAGATACTGGGAAAGGCTTGAACAAGCGAGGTGATATGGATTTCAAAAGGCATTTAGGAGATATTTTATCTCATAAATTTAACCTTAATACTGGATATGATTATCATACCTATTCAGGTTTTTACTGACTTGTTTTGCAACTACATTTTCTTTATAGTTAATAATTAGGTTTTCTTTAAATTAAAAGGTTTGGATACTGTTTCTACCTTTTATAAGGGGATAATGTGGCTTAAATAATCTGGGCTTTTAAGTCCAACAGGGAAAATAATTGTATTTAAATAAAGCACTTTGTATATAGTGATAGTCAATAAATATCTGTTAATTTGGTTACAAGATTGTAGCTATTTCACATGCTATAATAAATGTTTAACATAATGAACTATGAGTTCAAGGATGAGTTGGAAAACAGTTGCTATAAGATTCATCAGGGACAACACAGTGAACAAATTCTGACCAACAGATTGGATGTCCTACTTTTTGTTAAATTATTTAAAAGATAAATTTATTATTTATTTTAGTAAATGCAAAATATTAAGACGAAATTTCTCTGGAATTCCAAAAGCCAATATTCTAGCTTTCATAAGAGCAGGATTAGTTTGTACCACTTTACTCCAAATAAATATGCCATGAATACTAGTTGGGATGGAAAATAAGCAAACTTAAGAAGATATAAAAACTAATTGCTTTTTGTTTTGTTTTTGAGATGGGGGTCTCAGTTGCCCAAGCTGGAGTGCTGTGGCCAATCATAGCTCACTTCAGGCTCAAACTCCTGGGCTCAAGTGATTCTCCTGCCTTAGCCTACCAAGCTTTTAATATATTTTTTAAGAGATGGGGATCTCACTATGTTGTCCAAGCTGGTCTGGAATGCCAAGCAATCCTCCTACCTCAGCCTCCTGAGTAGCTGGGATTACAGGTTTGAGCCACTGCACCTGGCCCAAAAATTGCTTTAAAAAAATATATAGTAACTTGATTATAGGCCATAAGTAATCACTTAACAAATAAAAACTTTTAAAGTTTTTAAGTAAATTAGGTTCCTATTTTATACTCTATAGTATATTCAAGGCATGAGCTTACTTTTGGAATATGAATATAAATAAAATGATAATTCACAAATTGCTAATTGCTCTTCCCTGCTAGGTCTTTAAATAAAATGCACACAGTATTTTAGGTTAATTGCTTAAGATAGTCTCAATTTGAAACCCCATATTGATAGCTCTGTGATCATTTAAATTCAGAATACCCTTTTAAAATTATGTATATTTTCATCATCTACTTAAGGGTCAAATGTTGTTTTTGAGCTAAAAAGTATCATTCCTACTTGAAATAAATTTTAATGGCTGTGATTCTAGTAGTCTTCAAAAGTGCATTAAAAGTAATTTGTGGCCTTGGCTTAATTTGTTGGCTTTTTAAAATCTTTTAAGCCTTTTTAAAAAAATTGTAGTAATTCCATATGGTGTTAAAATATGCAAAGGTTATACAGAAATTCATACATAAATTATGTACCCATCTTCACTCTTCACTTTTCTTGGCCAAATAAATTATTACTTGAGTTCCCTGCTATCACAGGATACATATAATTTCACAAAACATACAATATACAATGTTAGGGAACTAGAACTTGATGACTTCAGATGCACAGGCATATTTGAATTGGTAAATTTTTAAACTAATGTGGTCTTCAGAAGGGCTGTATTTTACTTGGCAGGCCCCTATGTATAAACTTCTGGGTTTGCAAGACAGTCCTATCATTTTGATACCATGAGCCAGGCCTGTCTTTTTTTAATGTGTTGTATTGACTCAACACCAGAATTATATTTACAGCAGAACTGTTGATTACAATAAAATGTGGATGGTGTATCAGTTAGAATAGTTTCACCTACAAATAACAGAAAGCCCAACTCAAACTAGCCTAAACAATCAGATATTAATTGGCTTCTCTTCTAGAAGACAGACTGGAAATATTTTACTTCTGGAAGAAGAGGAGGGCAGGTAATTTTTATTCTGTGGTTCTAGCTCATTGCTCTGTTGTTAACAGAAGCTTCATGTTCAGGGTAGTAGCAAAACAGCTATAGAAGGATCCTGACAATGTTCGAAGAAGAGGGTCACTCTGAGAATCTCTCTCATTACAATGATGAGTGCTTCTCAGAGAATCCTTTGAAAATCCACCCTAATATTATTAATTGGGTCACACATCATCTTCTGTACCAATCACTGGCTCTAGGAATGAACTTAGCCTTAGATACAGCAAAGTCATCCCTGGATCCAGCAGTGAAGTCAGGCCCACGTGAGGTGTGAGACGGTAGAAGATACCTGCATAAGGCCTGGATATTGTTAGATGAAGGAAAATAATGAATGCCAGTAGAGAGCAGTAGAGAGCAGAAACGTCTATGTCAAATGGTGATTGGTGGTCACATGTAAAATGTAGCCCTCCAAAAATCAAAAGCAATACTCTTCCATACATAAAGGATTTTTATTCTGTAGCTTTAGAATGACTCAGAGTTGGGAGACTTTTTGCAATTCCATCTTTCAAGTTCGTGGGGTGCTTTTAAACTTTTTTTGAAAGGGGATACATACCAGGTCAGTCATTCTGTAGCAACTATTTTTTAAATCAGTCTGTAACTTTGGAAATGGTATCAAACATTCTATTTGTTTCCCCTATTTGTTACTGTGCATTTCAAAGTATGTATTTGCTAACCTTTATTCAACCAAACTTTAACAAGCACTTCCTATATTTAATGCATAATACTGGGTGTTTTTAAATACATCTATTATACATGCTTAACATGTATGATTAACATCTATTATACATGCTTAACATGTATGATTCATGTTAAATTGGTAGAGGAGGTGGAGTTTAAGATGGATACGCTGAGCTACTTGCTAATAGAAATGAGCGATTTGTTGTAGCAAAATAAGAGATATTCAAATTGTTGTTATATTACATCTTCTATTTATACTATATTTTGATTTTGTCCCTAGACTAGCTACATTTAAGCATCATACTAGTGGTATTCATACTTCACTTGTCACTTGATTTCTGTGACCTTAATTGATGTTTATACAACCAATTATATGATTAGAGATCATCCTCATAACCATCTAGAAGAAATTCTTAAGCTCTGTAAACCTACTTCCTCATGTATAAAATGGAAAGAAAATCTACCTCACTGAATTGTGGGAAAGTTTAAATGAGATGAGGTGTGTAAAATCTTAGGGCCATGTCTGACATAAAGTATTCCCTCAACAGGCCAGGTGCGGTAGCTCACGCCTGTAATCCCAGCACTTTGGGAGGCTGAGGTGGGCTGATCACAAGGTCAGGAGTTAGAGACCAGCCTGACCAACATGGTGAAACCTTATCTCTACTAAAAATACAAAAATTAGCCAGGTGTGGTGGTGCATACCTGTAATCCCAGCTATGCAGGAGGCTGAGGAAGGAGAATCATTTGAACCTAGGAGGCAGAGGTTGCAGTGAGCCAAGATTGCACCACTGCACTCCAGCCTAGGTGACAGAGCAAGACTCTGTCTGAATAAATAAATAAATAAATAAAATAAAATAAAATAAAAAATAGAAAGTGTTCCCTCAATAAAGGATAAGCAACTTTTGGGAAATGCCTATTGATGGAGACTCCCAGTTAAAGAAGTTAACATTCTAAGGGTAGGAGGCATATAAATGCAAGTCCTTTAGTTTCACAGTACTGTATTACAAAATTACTGTAATTACTGTGTGTGTGTGTGTGTGCGTGTGTGTGTGTGTGTGTTTATTAAGGGCAAGAGTAAAGAATATGGAGACTGGTATAGTCTAGTTTAAATTTCCAAAAGTACAAAAAGAATAGGCTAGAAATCTCTTTGTAAATTTTCTAACACTAAACAAATGTTGTGTGTAGCTAGTATGACCTGCTCCAAAAACGCAGAGAATGAAACAATTGTACATATCTCTTATTTTATCCTAATCATTCAATCAAAAAAATCTTTTTAATAGATAGCCCAGCATACCCTCTTAAACTCTACCCCATCTTCGTCCTTCTTTTCCCATTTACAGAGAACCTTCAGGGATTGTTCAATCCTGAATTGGTCAATCCTTGCCCAGAGACCAAGGGGAAAGGGAACGGAGGTCCAGTCAGCCTACTATCACCAGTTTTTCATTGCCACGTGTCACTGTTGAAACTTGGTCTTGTCAGTTCCTCAGACCCTTGCTGGGCTGGTCCAAGCCTCTGCTCTGGCTTCAGGGATACCTCTCACTTGGATTCCTGGAGTTCTCTTTGTTCACAATGTCTTGTTCAGTCATTATTCCCCAAAAACTTGATACTACATCTGGGCCGCTGGAGGCCGAGAGTCTTCTTGCTTAAATAACAAGCTATGTCACACCAGTCCTTCCCCATAACAACACCTGGAATCTTAAGTTTAGCCTGGATTGTCCAAGGCCATCCACTTTCTTAAAAAAACAAACAAACCAAAAACAAACAAACAAACAAAAAAACTTTGTACCTAGGCATGCTATTGTCCTTTTTTGTTGCCATGTATTGGCCAGAATCATCCTAGTCTTCCCTGACAGGTCCCTCTAACTCCAAATTTCTGGACATATGTCTTGGTCCCCATCTCACTGAGCTCCTGGGCTCCTCATGCAAACAACACATGAAGGTTTCTAAAGAATAACAATATGGAATGCCTCCTCATCCTATATTCACATAACTAGGTAAACCACTCTTAGTGGTTTCATATGGCTACTGTAACAAATTAGCAGCAATGTATTGACTTAAAACAATACAAACTTACTCTCTTACAGTTCTGGAGATCAGAGGTCAGAATTGAGTCTTATAGGGCTAAAATTGATGTGTCTGCCTGTCTGATTCCTTTAAAGAAGGCCCAATTCTTCACCTTTTCCAACTTTCAGAGGTTTCTGGAAATCCTTGGATCATGGCCATATTCAATTGTTACATGGTATTCCATTCTATATCCAACCACCACTATGTCCAATCTCCATTTCTAAATTACATCACCTTCTCCTAAATTTAGCCCTCCTATCTCCATCTTATAAGAATGGTTGTGATACTTTAGGATAATCTGGCTAATACAGGATAATGTCCTCATCTCAAAATGCTTACCTTAATCACATCTGCAAACTGTCTTTTACCACGTAAGGTAACAGGTCCTGGGGACTGGGACGTAGACATCTTTAGGGGCCCACTATTCTGTCAACCACACCACTCAAATAATTCTTTTCACAGCAAAGATCACTTCAGGGAGACTTTCTGTTTTCACCCTAGGCATAGTGGGAAGAAGTAGAATTCAAAGATATGTCTCAATGGGCATTTCCTTTAAATTTCACAATAACCAGCATCCTGATTTGCACTTTCTTAGCCACATGGCAGAGGGAGAAAATGTATCGAATGTATCAAACCTGCAATTTTTGTATCCAGTAGTTTACTAAATAACATATAATTAGGGGAAACTATGATCAAAGGCATGATTAGAATATAAAATTCAAAGTGTGCCCTTTCCGTGGTCTATTCTGGGCCTCTCCTACTTATTGCTTAGTCTTCTGAAACCCAGGAATCAGACCATCCCTTACAGGTCTCTGATTGGGTTCAAGCCTGTCTACCTTTGAAGGACAAACTGCTAAGTAGGTTAAACTATTTCAGTTGGGCACCAATGACATACTACCATGAGTTGTACCGAGCAACATGCCTATCTCAAAGGTTTCGCTGACTTTATATTTATTTATTATTTTTTATTGACAAAAATTCCATATATTTATCATGTACAACATGATGTTTTGAAATAATATATACCTTGTGGAATGGCTAAATCAAGCTAATTAACATGTGTGTGACTTTATATTTTTGTCTTGGCTTATCTCAGAACAACAACAAAAAAATTTAATGTTATCCAATTAGAATATCCATTCCACTTAAGTATTTTATGCAATCCTAACTTCAAACATACTGAATAATAAGACAGTAAGGAGTAACATTTTTGATCATTTAATATAAGCATTTATTCATTAGTAACTTTATTGGAAAGTACCCAGAATACTAAGTTGAACTAGATGAAATTGCTAATATTTGCCCAGTATTTTGATAATTTCATATGACTCAACTTATTATAGAGTCTGTCAACGATGGCATTACAAACTCCAGCAGCATTCACCTGAAGCTCTACAAGGAACAATTGATGACCTTCCAAAATACATTCCTTGCTCACCCCCAACTCCACTCCCAGGAATATGTTGGTGTGTTGGGTATCTTCTGTTTGCCTGCCCGCACCCATCATCCACCCTACCCTTTGATCCCAAGAGGCTGACCTGTATGGATTGTTCTGGCCTTATGGCATCCAGTTGGGATAGAAAAGCAGAAGATCAGAGGGCAAGAGGACAGCAAGATAGCGGTGTTAATCCACCCTCCTCCTACTCCCCTGGGTCATCCCTGGTTATTTGCAGTCCTTTCTAAAGGTCACAGCTCTTGTCAGACACTCTACAAACAGCTGCTCTTGGAGTTCTGTTAATTTCTCTTTTCCCTTGCTTCTTCAGTTCTAGGAGACGTAATGGCTCTCTGGTGTTGCTAGTCCTAGGGTTCTAAATAATCTCTTATTTTTTGTTTCTTTGATCCCTCTCCTATACTTTTGTAAATAATCCTTTCACCTCGTTTTGGCTTACCTTCTATTTTCTTCAGAAATCTTGACTGAACCCAAGAGAAGTTTTCTAAAATAGTAACTCCCACACGTGAAACTGCATTTCATTTTGTGGGTAGCATTTCTCCAAGCACCTCTGGACTCAGATAGAGGGTGAGGGATTGTGAAGGATATTCTAGGCTGCAGACCCAGCCAGGACCACACGGGAGTGAATGAGCCTTCAGATGATTCCAATTCTGAGCCTTCAAGTTTTCTATCAGAGACCCCACATGTAGTGGGTTAGAACTCTGTGGTGTGGTATCCCATCTGAATTCCTGAACTACAGAAACCATGAGAGAGAAAAATTTGTTTTAAGCCACTAAATTTTGGCATAATTCGTTACATGGTTACACAGCAACAGGAACTACTGTACTTGTCCTCTCTAGTGTCTATCATCTGAAGATCTCTCAGCCTCTTTCTCTCTCCCTCATCTCTGATGCCTGTTGAGAATAGAAGGCACCAGCAATCAATGAGCCCAATCTTACATCAGACCAGGTTCACTCATTTCTCTTGTTTTCTAAGTCTTTCTGAGTAAGGCTTCACAGTATAGAACAGTGATCAAGTGTCCAGAGTCTGCAGCTGAACTGCATGGCTTTGAGTACTAGCTCTGCCACTTGCTAGCAGACAGAGCTTGGTTAATTATGTAATCTCTACATGCTCCAGCTTCCTCACCTGTAAAATGGTAATAATCACACATATCTGATAGGATTAGTAGGAGGATTAAATGAGTTATTACTTGTAAAGGTCTTAGAAGAGTGCCTGGAATACAGAAAGTGTGACACAACTGTTGAATAAAATAACGCAGGACACATACACTGTGTCAGAAAATGACCATTATCCTCACAAGCAAAGCAGAAGAATAGGTTCAACTCACTGAATCCAGAAAACCTTATGGATGGCTTAAGAACCTAGTCTATTCTGAAGTATTCTAAGGCTTTTTATTTAGGATAACACATTAGTTACTTGATATAAGCCCTTGATGTAAATATATAAACATAGAGTTTTGCTAGGGCCACTTTTCCTGTGGCTTTCTGAAGTATAATTCGAACTTTTTTACACAGACTAGAACTTTCTTCCCTGCTCTCTACCACAGGTACGTCTTGAGAATTATACATGAGGTCTGGAGTATCAGCCAGGATCCTAGCAGGAAACACATGGCATTCTCAAACTGGATAATTCAGGAGAGTTTAATTAGGGAACCATTTTTAAAAGGTGGCCATGATTTAAGAAAGCCAATAACAAAGAGTAGTACAGCCAGCAATGGCAGGGAGCCATTACCTCCCACAGGCCAGATGGCAGGAAAAGCTATATGGAGAGAACTATCTTAAAGGGACTTTGGCAGAGGAACTCAGCCAACCATGGATGGCCCAGCTGGGAGTTTGCCAAATGTTTGGTTATTTATTGCTGCATAAAAACCATGCCCAAACTTACTAGCGTAAAACGGTAATCATGTATTATGCTCACAATTGTGTGGGCCAGGAATTCTGGCAGGACACAGCAGGGATGGATTGTCTGCTTCACAATGCTGGGAGCCTCTGCTGGGTTAGTTTGAACAGCTGGAGATGGCTGAGAAAGCTCGATGGGACCATATATCTTGGGCTTCAGTTCTGATGTTGGCTGGGTTCTTTGGTTCTTCTCCATGATACATCTGCTGGGGTTAGAATTTCCTGCAACCTGGCATTCTCATTCACATGTCTTCCATGGAAGGCTGAATATCTTGGCAATGGCCAGCATTGCTCTCTCCGTGCAGTTTCTGTCTAAGGCCAGCTTGCTGTGGCTCCCTCCAGCAGGGTAGACAGACTTCTTATATAACAGCTCGGAGCTCCAAGAGTGGGTGCTCCAGGAAACCAGGGTAAATGGGAGCTCCAAGGCTTCTTGTGATAAACTAGCCTCAGAAGTTCCAAAATGTCACTTTTAACCACATTCAATTGTTCAAGCAAGTCACTTAGGCCAGTCAAGGTTAAAAAGGAGGGAGGAATTAGGTCCTGCCTCTCAATGGGAGAAATAGCAGAGAATTTGCCACCATGTTTAGTCTAACATATCAGGTTAGTAAAACTCTGAGTCCATTCTCCTTCTGCCTTACCATCGCTTGCTGGTATTCCCTATTAACTAAGGCAGCCAATAGGCAGAGGATAAAGGAGCTTGTTGATGTAGTCCTTACAGGTCAGCCTTCTGGGGCAGGGGCCCCCAGTGTTTTTGGCACTAGGTACTGGTTTCACGGAAGACAATTTTTCAACAGACTATGGGGTGGCAGGGAATGGTTTTGGGATGAAACTGTTACACCTCAGATAATCAGGTATTAGATTCTTGTAAGGAATGGGCAACCTAGATCTCTTGCATGCACAGTTCATAATAGGGTTCCCACACCTATGAGAATCTAATGCCGCCACTGATCTGAGAGGAGGTGGAGCTCAAGTGGTAATGCTGCTTGCCCGCTGCTCACCTCCTGCTGTGAGGCCCAGTTCCTAACAGGCCATGGATCAGTATTGGTCAGGGGCCCCAGGGTTGGGGACTCCTGTTCTGGGAAATAGGGTATCCAATGACTCCTAATCCCCAAATGCTTGTTTTAGGGCTTTCAAGCACTGTGCCAGATTATGAAGCAGCGTATTCTTGGTAACAGGAATGACAGCCAGGAGAAAACCATATAAGCCCTTAATTGTCTACATTTGTATTCCCAATTATAATGCCTTTCAATCTTGAAATCTTGGTCAGTGTTTATTCAGAGCTTTCATATGGGCTAGAATTTCATTCCTAGAACACACCCACCATTTGTGGTACTTCAATTTCCCAACTTCAAGAAAAATCTGAAGAGATTTGGATTTTCCAACATGCTAGTCTATGTCTGCTAGCATGATGAGGCTTAGAATGCAGTGCTCTTATACCCCAGGAATCTAGCAACATCGAACACTGTGTGCCCTCTTTCATTGTGAGGTCAGGTAAAAAATAACTAATGGTGTGTGTGTGTGTGTGTGTGTGTGTGTGTGTGTGTGTGTGGCAGGGAACAGTAGAGTCTCAGGTAAAGGCCTTCAAAATCATACTGTACATCCTCTTCTTTTTGGTTTAGTAGCTAATACCTTCTTCAGCAAAGTCTAGTAAAAGTAACATTCACATTTTATTTCTTCCAGAATCTTTTGCTAACCACTGAATATCTGTCCAGTGATTTTAAAAACATCTTGTAGTAACATTTTAAACTAAATCTCATTGTAGTTTTCTGGATTCCCCAAATCAGAAAGAGCTTGTTTCTCCTGAACTACCCACACACTTCTAACAACACGTAATGTAGTGTACATTCATACCACAATAAACTTCTGCTTCTTTGTCTTAGTCCATTTTCTGTTTCTATAATGGAATAACACAGACTTTACAAAGAAAAGAAGCTTATTTAGCTCATGGTTCTTGGGGCCACGAAGTCCAGGAATATGGGGTCAATACCTAGTGAGGGCCTTCTTCCTGCATCATAACTTGGCAGAGGGCATCACATCATGAGAGGGCAAGAGCATGCCAGTTCAGGTCTCTCTTCTCCTTTTTATAAAGCCAACACTCTCATCATGGGAGCCCCATCCTGATAACCTTATCTTTCCTAACTCCTAAAACCCTATTTCCAAATGCCATCAACCTATGAATTTGGAGATTAAGTTTCCAACATATGAAATTTATGGGACACACTCAAACCATAGCATCCTTCAGGTGATTCTGAAGAGGGGGTGATAGAAATATTCTTATATAGGGGAGAAAAAGTAGTATCTTCTCCTCATCCATCACAAGGATTATGGCTGACAGTCTTATAACAAAAGACAGAGAAACAAAAGTATAACAAATTTAACTTTTGCATAACATTGGAGTTTTCCAAAATGAAGACCCAAAGACCCAAGGAAAACTGTATTTTTATGCTAAGTGTAATGAAATAACTGGATAATTCTGGAGAAAGATGATTGGACAAAAGGGGGTATTACCTAGTTATAATAAACTGAGTGGGGAACTCAGCAAAGCCTGTCTGTTCAGATTTTTCCTGGTCTCTTTATATAGCATTCCTTTTCTCCAGGTGTAAGGCAGGACACCTGTCACATTAAAGCCTTATGACCTACTTTTGTAAATAAACTGATGGGTTCTTCTTGCTTACTGCAAAGACAAAACCAACTCATTGAGACTGCAGTATTGTAGTAGAGAAAGAGTTTAATTAATGCAGGGCTAGCCAAGCAGCAGGACTGGAGTTATTACTCAAATCGGTGTCCTTAAGAACTCAAAGGCTAGGGTTTTTATGGATAATTTGGCAGGCAGTGGTCTAGGGAATAGTTGTTGCTGATTGGTTGGGGATGAAATCATATGGGTGTGGATAAAGGTCCTTGTGCACTGAGTCTACCACCTCTGGGTGGAGTGGGAACCACAAGACAGGTTGAGTCAGGAGTCACAGGTCAAGGTATGGTCAGTCAAGTTGCCAGAATGCCAAAGTTCAAAAAACGTCTCAAAAGACTAATCTTAAGTTCTATAGCAGTGATGTTATCTATAGGAGCAATTGGGGAAGTCACAAATCTCGTGACCTCTGGCCACATGACTCCTGTGCAGAAAGGGATTATAGAAGCTACATCTACATCTCAGCAGAATTCACCCCCCTCTCATAATCATCATCTTCTGGCCTTTCATTAATTTTAAAAAGGTGGCTTCTGTCCCTGAGCAAAGAGAGTGTTAGTTTTAGAGAGGGACTATTATCATGCTTGCTTCAAAGTTACACTATAAACTAAATTCTTCTCGTGGTTAGTTTGGCTTATGCTCAGGAATAGCAAAGACAGCCAGTCTGTAAGGCTAGAAGCAAGATGGAGTCACCCATGCTAGATTTCCCTTGCTGTCATCTTTGCAAAGGTGGTTTGATTTTCAGGGGAGCTAGGTCAGAGAGTGACCTTAATCATCAGCGTCACACAAAAAGGCAGGGGAAAGTCAGAGCAACCTTCTTGCTTCTGAAGCCCTCCCAGTTTCTTTCAATTCAAATTACTGTGGAGTAGTGTTTTCTGAACCCCAACACTTGCAAGTCATTCTCACACCAGGAAAGCTAGGGAAAACATAATGATAAAGAGAATGGGCTTTGAACCAGATAAAGATATTCAACTTAAACTTAAACGTATCCCTAACTCAACTTCCCATTAGCTGAATCTCCTAAATGCCTATTATCACTGAAGAAACCTGAGAAGCAAATGTTGGGGTAAAGTCAGTTGTTGTCATCAATCAGCAGTTAAATGCATGCATCCATGTGAGCACTTTGCTTGGGACCTGCCCAGAGACTCAGAAGGGGCCCTGCAAGTGCAAGATCCTAAAAACTTCTGTAGCTTTGTGGTAAAACCACCTCTGTCCTTTTGAAAAAAATTAGAAAGAGCAGAAATTTATTCTCTCATACTGCACTTTCATAGGGAAGAAGGCAGAAGGGCAAGAGAGGAACTCTGTTCTCACATGGCAGAAGAGCCTTTAGGCTCTGCCCTATTTGCAGATAATTTTTCCTCAAAGGAGCCATTACTTTTTCCTGCCTCTGTACCTAGGTCAGGGACACCCTGATTCAACTTGACAGACCCCACCCACCCAGTGTTAAATCACAGGGAATAAAGACACATGTATTTCCCCTCCTCCAGAGGTACAAGGCTCCTTGTGCAAATTAATCCAACTCCATCTCAGGGACCTTCTTTGCTCACTGGAGGTCTCAGGGAGTGGTAGCCTTTTGTTTCAATTATCATCCCCTTCAAATGGGATAAACCTTTCTATTCTGTATTTACATAACTAAGGGCAAAACTTCACTTGATGCTTAGCAGAGCAAAGATCTGATTGAAAGCAACTTTCTGCCTCCTTTCCCCACATGTTGGAAATTTCGCCTAATTTTAATTTCCCCACCACTAAGGGTGCCCACAATTAATGTCTGCCTCAAGAGGCATCCTGTTACTCATGCACAAAATTAACCCCTCTGAAAAGATACAGCAGGCAGATACAGGCTTTAGGTGATTTCAATTAATATATGCATGAATATATTTATCAATTATATACTATAACAGTTTAGAAGATGTGAAACATATATAATTTACTGTTCTCAAGGAATTTGTAATCTTATATTTATTGTACTCAATACTTTATTAACACTAAGCATCTGCTATGTGCCAGGTGTGTCACAGGAGCTGGGGACCCACTGGTAAAAAAACAAGTTCCACCTTGTATAGCTTACAAATAGTAATAAACAAATAAATAATGCATATCTATAGAATATTGTTAAAAACCAAGATATCTACACATTTGGTTTAAAGATTGAATTGGCTTTTTATTAGTAATGCATGACTTGGGCAGCATCCCATCAAAGGATTTAGAATGAGCTCCAATGAGTTAGGCAGAGGAGGTAGGTTTTACAGGCAAGAAAAGGCTGAAGAAAGCCGAAACAAAAAGCATTATGAATTTACTTTTCTTGCAGGACTAAAACAGAAGGAAATTTCCTGTCATCTCAGCTTGAGTAAACTGGGCCCAATCTGACCGATTGCTGTGAATCTATTTTTTGGAAAACTAACCTGTTTGAGAATTTTCCCTGTTTTTTAGTTTCAGTTTAATTATGTGGGACTTAGAATGAGTGACCCCATTTTGGTTGGATCTGTTGAGGCCTAGCTGCAGGAGCTCAGCCCAAAACAATGGCCTCCCATCAATTTTATTTAACAATATAATGTACAGAATTCATGAGTGCTATGAAGAAAAATAAAGCTGTGTTTGACAATGCAATGACTGTGTGTATTGTTTACCTATGTAATCTGACATCTTTCTGAGATGATTTGTGAGTAGAGGCCTAAATTAAGTGAAAGGATGAGCTATGCAACTCTTGGGAGGAAGATACAGGTCTTTCCCAAGGCAGAGAGGATCTGGGAGAATAAAATTTAAACATCCTTAGTAACAATAAAAGTTGTTAATGAGTCCCAGGAACCACAAATAAGACTTTAGAAACATTTTTGTGTTCATTCATCCACTTAATAAATAATCCTGGAAATGAGAGAACATGCTACATTTCAAGAAATGTGGCACCGATGCTTCTGTGATAGGCAAGCCAGGATCCGATTGTGAACATCTTTGTAGATTCTACTGGGAAGCTTATCCTATATCCAGAGGGCAATGGGGAGCCACTAATGGATGGAAGTGACTCCAACAGGCTTGTTTTGTTGTTGTTGTCTTTTTCTGAGACAGGGTCTCAATCTGTGGTCCAGGCTGGAGTGCTGTGGCGTGATCATAGCTCGCTGTGGCGTGATCATAGCTCTCTGCAGCCAACAACTCCTGGCTCAAGGAATCCTCCCACTTCAGCCTCTCTAGTAGCTAGGACTACAAGCACCCACAACCACACCCGGCTAACTTAAAAAATCTTTTTTTTTTCTTTTGGTAGAGACAGGCTCTCACCATGTTTCCCAAACTCCTGGCCTCAAGCCATCCTCCCACACCAGACTCCCAAAGTGCTGAGATTAGGTGTGAGCCACCATATCCAGCCTAGGCTTGTACTTTAGAAAGATCACTCTTTCTGCAACATGGAGAATCCAAGGATTCATGGATTAAAGACAAGTATTGGAAGTGGGATGGACAGAAGGAGACGGTATTCAAAGTTATGATGTAAGGTCAACCTTAAGGATTCTATCTTTGACTGAAAAAGGAGAGTTACAAAAGAAATTAGTCACACCAAAAATGGAGAGCTGACTTGAGAGGATGGATTCAAGGTGACTTTTGAATGACGTGCTGGATTTGAACAGATGGAGAAAGGAGTTTGTTAAAAGGAGAGGGCTAGAAGTCCTTACATGCAGTTACTCTCTGACTAAGAATATTGAGCTCTAGCTATGTTCTGGGAACTGCGGTTGCTACTGTGAATTTATTGTATCACTTCATAGTCATGACAAGCCTATGTGGGCTATTGTCATTCCTGTTACAGATAAGCAAACTGAAGCACTGAGCAACTGAGTAAATTGCCCATGATTGCACAGCTAGCAAATAGAAGGACAATATAAACTTCCAACCTAAAAATCAGTCCCATTACTTTACAACCATTCCTTATTTTATGAAAAATAAAAAAAAATTTCCCACCAAACCATAGGTGGGGTGACTTTTGGCTGTTTAAAATATTCAAAGAAACAAATTCATTCTCAACATAAAATAAACAAACAAAAAGAGATGCAAAAAGACTAATGCAGATTCTGAAAGCATTCCAAAGAGGAATTTCCCAAAATGTTTTCAGCAATGGCAATGCAACTTTTAAAAACATACGGTCTTCTAAGTAATTTTTTCAAATAAAAAAGACACTTGCATTGATAAATTTGAGATTTTTAAAACATTATTGAAAAGTTTTTCAGATTTATTGGGAACTTTTGGCCATAATATGAAAGTGATTATGCAGGCCTTATTGTCATTCTACAATAGTCTGTGTAACACTTCTAATTTTTCCACCATTTCAGTTATTTCACAGCCAGAGAACAATGAAAACAAATGAACTTGAAGGAATTAGGGCCTGTTCTGTGGATGTAGTTCCTTCTTTCTATTGATTTACTGACTACTCTTCTTGGAAGTACTATCATTTAAAGACAACATTTTCTGTAAGCATAGCTGAAAATTGTATTTCCAGATTGGAATGGCTGCAAGTTATTCCCTTTTAATATGTTAAGTTCCCTAGAAGGAAAGCATGAGAAAATTGAGTCGCTATGACTGTATCTATAAAGAATAAACTTTTGGCTTAATCCAGATCTCCACATAGCATTTTGTTTATTTTTAAAGTGTAGTATTTTCAAAGCATGTATCAAACTTGAGGGAAATTTTTTGCACACCTTTTAATGTACTTAATTTGAGGGTCTTTCTTGATTTTTTAATTAATTGTATTGAATTATAAAATGTTAATTTAAAAAAATCAATTTAAAGTTTATCCAAAGGCTACTCCTGAAAGATAAACATTACGTCCAGTCATGTGGTTCTTTCTTTTTCTCTGGCATGATAATTCAATCACACTTTTCCTTACATATTTGGGAGGGGGAAGGCTCTATAATCATGTCTGTAAAGCCATTTGAGATTTTAAAAATGAGACTCTTGAGCACCAACTATAAACTTCAATCGATATAAAGGAAAAGAAGTCCTTCTCTAAACTAGGAATTCAAGATCAGTACACCTGTTTCTCTAGATTTTCTTTTGAAAACATACATCTTTGTTCTTCCAATTTTTAAAGAGTCTATTTTAAATGACCTACTTTTAAAATGGTTTTTAGTTAAGTGTGTCACACCTTGATGTAGTTGATTTTAAAATATTTCACTCCATGCTATTTCTTTCTAAACTAATTAATTTATTTTTAGTCATTCTGACTAATGTAAGATATTCCCTCTAGAGAATGAAATCTCTTTTTAAATAGAAAAGTAGAAGGGAGGAATATAGATTTGTGTTGGCTACAAGTGTTTTGTATTACTTTGTTTTTCTGTGAGTGGCTAATATTATTTATCAATAAAACAACCTAATTCCTCTGCATAACATACAATCCATATGCAGGTGAAAGGGCAGCAAGGCACTTCAAGGGCTCCTGAGGTTGAACTGCTTCTTAGACAGGACTTCAAAGCATTATCAACAGATGGTTGTCCACCCCATTTGTCCATGTCTCCAGAGGAAAATTCCACAGTTGTTTTTCATCATGGATCCATCTGTATTACATCTTTGTAGGGAAAGTGTGTTTAATATCTGTCTAAAATCCCTCCTGTCTTAATGCAAGTTCATTTCCTCTATGTGTGACCTTCGTTGATATGGAGAGCAGCTGCTTACTATCTTCTGTGTGATGTCTTTTCCAGATGGATAAGCCCTTGTATATCAAACTGAATTCTTGGTTGCTACAAGAGACTTGGGTAGAAAAGCCCAGTTTTGATTTGGGAAAGGGAATGCTGTGTGCTCACCGGAACTGTTGCACTATAACAAAGCGTTATTATTCATATGGTGTCCCTAAAATTGAGAATCAGAATTAGATTTAAATTCACACATTTAAAATATTAGGCTGCTGATATGGTTTGAATTTGTGTTCCCGCCCAAATCTCATGTCGAATTGTAATACCCCGTGTTGGAGGAGGGGCTTGGTGGGAAGTGATTCGATCATGGGGGTGGCCTTCCCCCTTGCTGTTC
This sequence comes from Hylobates moloch, assembly GCF_009828535.3. NCBI lineage: Eukaryota > Metazoa > Chordata > Mammalia > Primates > Hylobatidae > Hylobates > Hylobates moloch. The sequence goes on along the minus strand of NW_026652278.1, from coordinate 111,585,280 downwards.
TTATGATAGTGAGTGAGTTCTCATAAGATCTTGTTGTTTAAAAGTGCATGGCACCTCCCCCTTCTCTCTCTTCCTCCTGCTCCAACCATGTAGGACATGTCAGCTTCGCCCACTCCTTTTGCCATGATTGTAAGTTTCCTGAGGTCTCCCCAGCCATGTTTCCTGTATAGCCTGCAGAACTGTGAGCCAATTAAATCTCTTTTCTTTATAAGTTACCCAGCCTCAGGTAGTTCTCTGTAGCAATGTGAAAACAGAGCTATACAGCTGCATTTAAAATATTAGGCTGATCTCTGCTGTGCAACAACTTGAAATATGAGCTCCAGCACTATCAACAGAAAACCGCTCTTTCATATGAGCCTATTGCTGTTAAATGTAAAGGGTTATCTTATTAAGTGTGATAAGACTCACTAAGACCACTAAAAGAAACAACCCTTCCTCAAAGATTAATTGCTGACATATTTATATACAATACTCAGAAGTACTGTCAAGGTACTCCAAGAGAGTAAACATCCACATGTCTTTTTAAATGGACCCAACAAATATCTACCAATGTATGCTATGTCCCAGGCCCTTTGGTTATCACACAGTGATATTCTAGACAGACTCTTGAGATAGTCTCAGTGATTCCTACCCTGGTGTGATCCCTTCTGCTTGTGGGAAGGCAAGACCTTGACTTGCTTCCAAAAAATAGAATATGGCAAAGGTGATTGGATATATGTGATTATCTGTACATGACTGTGTGCATATATTACATATGATTATAGTCATGTGCTGTATAACAACATGTAGGTCAATGATGGACTGCATATACTTCAGTGGTCCCATAAGATTATAATACCATACTTTTACTGTACCTTTTCTATGTTTAGCTACACAAATACTTACCATTGTGTTAAAATTGCCTACAATATTCAGTACAGTAACATGCTGTACAGGTTTGTAGCCTGGAAGCAATAGGCTATATCAGGGATCCCTAACTCCCCCAGTACTGGTCTGAGGCCTGTTAGGAACTGGGCCACACAGCAGGAGGTAAGTGGCAGGTGAGCAAGCAAAGCTTCATCTGTATTTATAGCCACTCCTCATTGCTCACATTACCAACCTGAGCTCCACCTCCTGTCAGATCAGTGATGGCATTAGATTGTCATAGGAATGCAAACCCTATTGTAAACTGCACATGCAAGGGATCTAGGTTGTGTGCTCTTTACGAGAATCTAATGCCTGATGATCTGTCACTGTCTCCCATCACCCCCACATGGGACCATCTAATTGCAGTAAAACAAGCTCAGGGGTCCCACTGATTCTACATCATGGTGAGTTGTATAATTATTTCATTATATATTATAAGATAGTAATAATAGAAATAAAGTGCACAATAAATGTAATGCACTTGAATCATCCCAAAACCATCCCCCCACCCCGGTCCATGGAAAAATTGTCTTCCACAAAACCAGTCCCTGGTGCCAAAAAGGTTGGAGGCTGCTGGGTTATAATATACAGTCTAGGTTTGTGTAGGTACATTTAGTGATGTTTGCACAATTATAAAATTGCCTACCAATGCATTTCTCAGAACTTGTCCATGACTGTAGTGCCCATTTTGCTGAAGTCTTCCTCCCTTGCTGGCTTTGAGGAAGCTAGCTGCAATGTTGAGGAACTCCATGTGGCACAAAACTACAGGTGGTTTCCAGAAGCTAAGAACAGACTCTAGCCAACATCCTATGAAGGTCTCCAGCCAGAACCCTGCAATAAAGAGAAACCCTCACTTCTGTAATTGCAAGGAACTGAATTCTGCCAGCAGTCTGAATGAGCTTGGAAGTGGATACTTCCTTCTGTTGAGCCTCAGTTGAGGCTGAAGCTCTGGCTGACACCTTGATTGTGAGACCCCACCTAAGTCAAGCCTGGACTCCTGATTCACAGAAACTGGTAGATAATGAATGTATACTGCTTTACACTACTAAGATTGTGGTAAGGTTAAACAGCAATAAATAACTAATACACAGTTTCTCAGTCTCTCTTTTTCTTTCTTGTCCTTAAAATTTTTGAAGCATACAGGCCAGTTATTTTATAGAAAGCCCCTCAGTATGAATGATGTTTCTTTATGATTAGATTCAGATTTTACATTTTGGGGAGGAATAACACAGAAACAGAAATGATATTGTGTCCTTCTCAGTACATTCTACTAAAAGGTATATAGTTTTGGTTTGTCCCAGTATTAAGTGATATTAAATCTATTACTTGGTTAGGGTGGTATCCACAAGGTTTCCTCATTGTAAAGCTACTACTTTCCATGGTAACTAATAAGTAACTTGTGAGGAGATGAGTAACTTGTAAATTTTAAGACTATGTAAATATCCCATTCATCATCAAACTCTCATCTATGATTTTTAGCATCTATTAATGATTTTCTAAACTATGTGATTCCTTTTATATGTATTAGTGGGCCTTTACTCTAAGGAGCAATTCACTCTCTCTTATTTACTTATGTATTTATTTATTTATATCAGTATAGAATCATAGTTTTATATTTTAGTCGATAGTTTATAATTTGTTACTGTTATGCATTTTGATGCTCAGATTGTTCCAGATTTGTTCACTGAGAGTGGTTTTTCAAGACACATCATCTATCTTTCTGATATGTTTCCATCATTCTTTAACGCTTTCTTATTTTCTGGCAAAACAAGATTTTCCAGGCATATCTTATACCTTCTCTGCCCCCAGACCTGGAATCTTTACTCCAAACACTCCTGGTTGCTTTTAGTGGAGACTGATATTTAGAAACCAAATTTGGGTATGAAGTGTACTCACTGCTACTGGAATGTTATTGCTTCTAGTACTTCCTGATGATAGACAGAATATACATAGACGCAAATTTGACAAAACATATGCAAGACATTTACTGTAAAAACAACAATTTTAAAAACATGAATAAACAGATAGATATACTATGTCCATGGATTGTAGAACTCAATATTATTAAGACATCAATTATTAACATGTCTTCTGCTTAGCTTCTCACAAGCCTGTGATTAAGGTACTGTCTGAGACTGTGGTCTCATCTGAGGTGTGACTGGAGAAATATCCACTTCTGAGTCACTCAGGTTGTTGGCAGAATTCAATTCCTTGTGGTTCACAAGACGGAGGAATTCATTTTCTTCCTGGCTGGAACTCATCGTAGGCTATCAGCTGGAGGCCGTCCACAGCTCTTACAAACTGCCTATATTTCCTTGTCAAGTGGATTTTCCCCACATGATGTATGTATTAAAATTTAAACTAAATTAAAAATGTTAACCTCCAATTTCATTTCAACACCACAATGTAACTTTTAGTCTTTCCCCTTTCCATATATGTTATTCTCTTCTCTAACAACCAGAAACCTGGATCTCATTCTATTTGCTCACTTTTCTCAAGCCTAGAATATAAAGAAAGTAGTTTCAGAACTTTTAACTCATACCCCTATAAAAAGCAACCCTACTAACTAGTTTCAATATTTTTAATAGATTTTTGGGGTAAAAATTACATAGTGATTTCATTTATGCACAATTTGATAACTTTCGAAAAAAAGCACATACTCAACCCACACCATTTTTTAAGACACAGAACATTACTATCACCCAATAATGGTCCCTCAAGCCTCTTCTCAGTCAACTTCTCTGCCAGAGGAAACCATTTTTTGAATTATTTTCATTGTAGATTAGCTTTATCTGTCCTAGAGCTTCATGTAAATGGAATCAATCATATATATTATTTTGTGTATATAGTATAATGTTTATAATAGTCATCCACATTCTTAAATGTATCAATATTTCATTCCTTTCTATTGCTGAGTTACATTCTATTTAATCACTATATTAAAATTTATCCATTCTCCTGATGAAATAATTGGAGATTTGGAACTTTTGGTTATTAAAGTTAAAGCCACTTTGAACATTTTTATATAATTTATCTTCAGATATAAGTTTTTGGGTAAATATATTTTGGGTAAATATCTATAAATGAAATTAATAGAGGAAAGAGCTTATTCTTAACTTTATAAGAAAAGGCAAAACCTTTTTCAAAAGTGGGTTATACCATTTTAACTTCCTACCAGCAATGTATGAGAGTTCTGACTGCTACATATCTAACACCAAACATCATTTGGCATTAGCAGTCTTTTTAATTTTGACCATTCTAGAGGGTGGAGGCAGATCTCACGGTGGTTTAATTTGCATTTCCCTGAAGACTTAGGTGTTGAGTATTTTTACATGTGCTTAGTGAACTTTCACATGTCTTACTTTATTAAGTGTCTGCTTAAGTCTTTTGCTAGTTTTTCCCCTATTGAGACAGTTATCTTTTTATTATTAAGCTGTGGAGTTCTTTATGTATTCTGGATACAAGTCCCTGTTAGATATATGTTTTGCAAACATTTTCTTCTAGTTTGTGGATTTTTCTTTTCCTTATAGTGTCTTTCAAAGAGTAAAAGATTTTAACAAAATCTAGATGTTGTTGTTGTTTCTGTACAGTTAATTGATTTCTGTATCCTCCTAAGAAATCCCTGCTGCTCCCAAGTTGTAAAGATATTCTCCTATGTCATCTCCTAGAAATCACATTTAGTTTTTAGATCTGTTTCATTCCTAATTAATACTTATATAGAATATAAAATATTGGTTGAGGATACTATTTTTCCATATAAAGATCCAGTTGTTAAAGCATTATTTACTGAAAAAAAACTTTACTTTTATTTAAATGAATAACTGGTACCTTTGTTGAAAATCAACCAGTTGTATAAACGATATTTCTAAACTCTTTATTCTAGTCTATGGTTCTGTTTGACTAACCTTATGCAAATGCCATACTGCCTTGATTATTATAACTTTATAGTAAATCTTAAAGCTAGGTAGCATAAGTTCTCTAGTTTTATTCTTTTTCAAGATTGTTTTGCCATTCTGTATCTCTTGCATTTCCATAGAAAATTTGTTATCTGATTTTCGCTTTCCATGAAAATGTCTGCTGAAATACGATTGAGATCATATTGCTCAGTTGGGAGAGAATAAACATCATAATAATATTGAGTCTGCCAATCAATGAATATATCTGTCCATTTTTTAGGTCTTTTTGCATTTCTCCCAGCAATGTTTTATAACTTTTAGTGTATATTTCTTACATATATTTTGCCAAATTTATCCCTAAGTATTTAATGTTTTTTACACTATTATAAATCATATTGTTTTCAAATTGTTCACTGTTAGTTGTGTTAGTTTGTTAGTGTTGCCGTAACAAAGTACCACATGCTAGGCGGCTTAAATAAAAGAAATTGATCTTGTCACTGTGCTGGGGACTAGAAGTCCAAGATCACGGTGCCAGCAGGTTGGATTCCTTGGAAGTGTCTCTCCTCGGTTTGCAAATGGCCATTCTCTTGCTGCCTCTTCACACGGTTATCCCTCTGTGGGAGAGTATCACTGATGTCACTTTTTTGTGTGTGCAAATTCCCTCTTCTTATAGGGGCACCAGTCAGATTGGATTAGGGACCACTCACATGACCTCATCTAACCTTGATTGCCTCTTTAAAGGCCCCATCTCCAAATACAATCACATTCTGTGGTACTAGGGGTTAGGGCTTCAACACATGAAACTGGGGAAACAAATCAGCCCATAAGACTAGTATACAGAGATACAATTCATTTTTGTATACTGACCATTTATGCTGCAACCTTGCTGAATCATCTCTTAATTCTTGTAGTTGCTTTGTACATTCCTTTGGGTATTCTTCATAGACACTCATGTCTGCAAACAGAGAATGTTTACTTTTTCATTTTTATGCCTTATATTTCTTTTTTGTGTTTTTGCTTTGTTGCATTTGTTTTTGATTATTTTTGTTTTTTCCATTTGTATGACCAAAATCTTTAGCAGTACAGGTAGGTAACAGCCAAATAATGTAGAACCCTATAAGCCACGTTACAGAGTTTGAGTTTTATTTTAGCACAGTGGGAATACATTGAAGGTCTTTAATTTGTTGCTCATGAGCAACAAATGAGCAATGACATATATATATGTATATACACATGTATATCACTGATATTATATATATATGTCTTAGTCCATTTGTGTTGCAATAACAAAATACCACAGACTGGGTAATTTATAAAAATTAAATATATATATATATATACACACACACACTATACACACACATATATATCACATATATATCACATATATACACATATATATCATACTTATACATACATATACACATATATACATCGTTGCTCATTTGTTTCTTATAAATAGCATTAACAGCATTTTTCAAGTTATATCCTGGGAGTGTTTATGATTTACTTATTCTTCAACACATTCCATAACAAGATTTGAGGTTCTTAGAACAATTCATACCAAGTTAAAACAAAATAATTGGGCAAATTGGAATAAAGAATAAAATGGAGTTGAAAAACAAGAGGCCCAGGTAATGTCAGTTCAAAATATGCTTACCTTTAACTACTTTAAATTTACAGGAGGTATAGTTACACATTTTGGCTGAATTTCCCAGAGACTAGAACTGTTGGAGATACTTCTGCTCCCCAATCCCTTGTGATGTTTCTCAGGTAACAGGCCTTCACAGTAACTCCCAAACTATCATATATACCACACAGACTTGAGATTCACTATTGAGAAAATCTATGTACTGTTTTTCTTTTTTGTTATAGAGCCAGGGGTCTCACACTGTCACTGAGGCTGAAGTGCAATGGCACGATCATGGCTCACTGCAGCCTTGACCTCCTGGACTCGATCCTCTTGCCCCAGCCTCTCGAATAAGTAGGATTACAGGTGTGTTCCCCCATGCCTGGCTAATTTTAAAAAATTTTTTGTAGAGACGGGGTCATGCCATGTGGCCCAGGCTGGTTCAAACTCCTGAGTTCAAGTGATCCTTCTACCTCTCCCTCCCAAAGTTCTGAGATAACAAGAATGAGCCACTGTGCCCAGCCTATGGATTGTTTTTCCTGAAGCAATTTTTCAGAAACCTTCCTGGTTTCTGATAATTTAACCCTTTCAGGTTAGGAGAGAAAAATGAACATTTTGATATTACCCACTGTCTTAGTCCATTTGTGTTGCTGTAATAAAATACCACAGACTGGGATATTTATAAACAACAGAAATTAATTTCTCTCAGTTCTGGAGGCTGGAAACTCCAAAATCAAAGTGCCAGCAGATTTGGCATCTGGTAAGGGCTGCTCTTTGCTTCCAAAATGGCACCTTGTTGCTGCATCCTCAGCAGGGGTCAGTGCTGTGTCTTCACATAGTGGAAAGAATAGAAGGGGCCAACTGTCTCCTTTGGGCCTTTTTTTTTAAAGGCACTAATGCATTCACAAAGGCAGAGCCCTAATGGTCTAATCACCACTTAAAGGCACCTCCTCTTAATACTGTTGAATTAGGGATTAAGTTTCAACATGAATTTTAGAGGGAATACAAACATTGAAATGATTATACGTGTTTATTTAATCAAGTATCCAACAAAAGCAAATAATTCAAGCCCCAAATTCACTGCATCTTTAGTAGATAAGCAGAGTTTTAAATTACAATTGATCTCCTGTTAGGAGGAATGCATGGATTTCCACAAGAAAAAACAGTACTGAGGAGAAACTCTCCACAGTAATGTGCCACTTTTCGGTCAACGACAGACCGCATATATGAGTCCCATAAGAATACTATATTTTTACTGTACCTTTTCTATGTTTAGATATGTTTAGACACACAAATATCATTGCATTACAATTGCCTACAGTATTCAGTACAGTAATATGCTGTACAGATTTGTGGTCTAGGAGCAATAGCCTAGGTGTGTAGTAGGCTGAGCCATCTATTTTGTGTTACTACACTGCGATGTTCAGATAAGTATGAAATGCATGCCTAAGTAAGGATGCATTTCTCAGAATGTATCCTGTTGTTTAGTGACGCATGACTGTATTCCATGAGCACTATAATCACTATCATAGTAACACATTAGGAGAGAATTCTCATTTCTAAATCCAATATAATTTATCACACATTAGTTCATACTCTACTGCTTTGATTGCTTTTCCTTGGTTGTGGCTACCTGCGTACAGCAGTAAAGTTTCAGAAAAACTGAAGTCGCAAAACGTCAATTACTCAATGAAGGAGAGATAAACCATTGCATTGGAGGACTAGAAGATACTTTTAAAAGTTCTCAGATTATCAATTTAATGATGTGTTTCTATGTAGTGAATAATGCCTTACATTCTTGCTAAGAGTAGTTTGAAGGAAGTTTGTTAGAAGTATATAAGCTAACTCATTTTTTTTGTATATCACTGCTAATGGTGTCATTCACACATTGTGCAACCCATAATTCCAGATTTAATTCTACCATAAAATATAGGTCATTGCAAAATGCCATATTAAAACTGCCAATGCATGACAGGAAGATGGGGATGCAGACAAAGCAAAGGATGACACCAACTCCTTTTTTAAAGAAGCAAGATAGGGATTGGACAAAAAGGCTGGGCCATTTTTAATGGATACTTTTGAGGGATTGTTAATTCCAATTTAATTAAAATGATGCATTAATTTAAAATTGGCCTAACTGGTTGCCCTCGACTGCACCTGGGTTGCGCCAGTGCTCTCGGATTAACCTAATTGTACAGAGGTGCCCTTGTTTTCTAACTTCATGCACAAAGCATTGGAAATTATTTCTTTGCCTTTTCTTTTCCAAGAAAATCTTTTTTCCAGTTATGCAAAAGGGAAGTTTGAGGCAATGGTTAAAGACACTTGTTATAATTATTGCTGTTATCATTAACATTAAGCACGGGTATGGCTTTGTTGCAAGTTACCCACCTACACCTGCAAATCTGTCTTGCTAGCACACGCCCCAGCTCTCTCCACCCGCGGTGGTCCGTGGCTGGAGCGCTTTAAGTCACTGAGCGGGCTGGGCTCCGAAGGAGGTCGGTCCCGCTCCTCCCAGACCCAAGCGTAGGGCTAGGGAAAAGCTAGGCGGGAAGGTCATTGTACTCCCAGGCCCCAGGAAAAGGGCCCAGGGTCTCACCATCTCTTACTGTCGGGCAAAACTTCCCACATCGCGACCTTCCCTCCCTGGGGCACTCTGAGAACACGCCCAGTCACCTAGCGCGCCCCCCAGAAGCCGGCTCAGCACACGGCGCACCCCAGCGGCCGCGTGGCCTCCATCCAGCCGCAGCCACTTGGCTTCCGGAGAGCTCGCCGGGCGCCGCCGCAGCCGCCTCCTGGGAACTAGGGGACTCAAGGGCCTACAAGAGCCGAACACTGCCGGACCCCGGGGCGGGGGCGCGGCCGCTGCGCCTGGCCCCGCCCACCACACCTGGGCGCCCGGAGAACCGCGCGGGGCGGGGCGGGGTAGGAGGCTGGCCTGGCGCTCCGGCCGCTTTGCCGAGAGCCGGCCCGACTGGAGCAGGACGAAGGGGGAGGGTCTCGAGGCCGAGTCCTGTTCTTCTGAGGGAGGGACCCCAGCTGGGGTGGAAAAGCAGTACCAGAGAGCCTCCGAGGCGCGCGGTGCCAACCATGGAGCGGGCCGGCCCCAGCTTCGGGCGGCAGCGACAGCAGCAGCAACCCCAGCAGCAGAAGCAGCAGCAGAGGGATCAGGACTCGGTCGAAGCATGGCTGGACGATCACTGGGACTTTACTTTCTCTTACTTTGTTAGAAAAGCCACCAGGTAAGAAGAGGACCCACGGAAGACCCGGCTGGGGCATGGAGTTGTGACCCGGGGCTGATTTCTCTCCCTTGTTGAATTGTGCCCTTCGTTCACCCCTGTTCCCAGGCCCTTTGCTTTTGGAGTAGGTCCTCGGTCCTGTTACGAGGTAGAAACCTCAACTCTAAGCGAGCACAGTCGAAAAACTCAAGCGTCGGATTTGATACAACTTGCTCACAAAGTTCAAATACAAAAATGTTCTTGCCGACCTCCCACCCTCACCCCCGCCTCTCTTGGTATTCCCCGGGAACATGATTATTTTCATACATCCGTGCTCACGGGCCTTCCCCTAGCCCCTTTCTAGCCCTCTGGTTCCCCAAAATCCAATCAGCAAACCCCAAACAGTTTCTGAGCCCCTTCCCTGCAGCTCCGGAAGCACCATTTCCAAGTCGGTCTTGATGGCTCCGCTCCTCCCCCGTCCCCCTTCGCCCTGGCCCTGGCTGGGCGGGGAAGCTGGGGTTAGGGACAAGACCACGGGAAAGCCCAAAGGCAACATGACGGAACCTTCCCAAAGTGAGTGCGGTCGCCTTTTCCCCCCTTCCAGTCCCCTGCTTGTCCCGCGCGCCTTTCACTCGCTTTTCCGCCGAAGGCTGCGCCGCCAAAAGTAGAGCTCTGCAGAGGGGTTTGCGGCGTGCACACAAAGGGCGCAGGGGAGGCGCCGCCCGGAGCGCACCCCAAGGGGCAGTGGAGACCCCAGAGGCCAGTTCTTTCTGGTCCAGAGCCAAGCGCCGGGGCGGCCCTTGCGGAGGGCGGGGAGGAGGGAGCCTGTCCTTTTGGAGGCGGCTGCGCAGCGGGCAGTCGGAGCGCTCGTGGGAAACGCTCGCAGGAGAGTTGGGGAGGAATTGAGACTGGGAGCAGAGGGACAGGAAGAGTGGAGCGGAGAGTGCTTGGCGGCGGGTGCCCCGAAGCCTGAGGAGTTGATGCATAGTCGGGGTGCGCGGACTCCAGGACGCTCCCCTTTGCAGAAAGAGTCCGTGCCCCGCTGCCGCCTTCTCTGGGCAGCGGCCGTCGGGCAGCGGGTGCTGGCCGTCTTGGCCGGGAGGGTGACACACGCCAGGCGGTGATGGTCGAGGAACCCGCCCGGGTTCGACGCCCGGGTCCCACCCGCCGGCGAGCGGCCGTGGCTCTGCCGGTCGCTCCCCGCCAGGGGGCGGCGCAGCGCCGGGCGAGCGGGAGGCGACGGGCGGCGGCGCGGAGGCCGGGGCCGTGAGGGAGCTGGCTCCGAGTCGCCGACCTCACCTCACCTCACCTGCGCACGTTGTTGCCCCTACGGAGCCTCCTGGAGTCCAGGATCGGCGGAGTTCGAAAACGAACTTCCCACGTTTGCTATGTTGCCCTTTGGAGACAAAACAAGGTACTTCCTTCAGCATCCCCCTATCTCCCTTCCCACTTTTTCCGGGGGCGCGGCGGGTCTCGGGTGCTGGTTGGTGGCTCCCCGGTGGCACCAGTGGGACGATGTATCATTGAAAATTGACTGTGTAACTTTAGTTGTTGTTATTCTTTGCTCTCTTGCAGATGTATTAATGAAGGTCTTAAATTGGGCCCTTTTTAATCTTGTTTTTGTTTTGTTTTGTTTTGTTTTTTTTCCTAAGGAACATCCAGAGTTGGTGTCAATTTAGTCACTTTCAGGGTTTTTTGACAGAGTGGAAGGCTCCGGGATTAATCTTTTCTATTTAATAACCCAGCCCTTCTTTTAAAATCGTCTTCCCCCGCTTTCACCTTCTTCCTTCAAAATCTTAAATCTTGAGCGCCCAGAGGATAGCCCTGAAAGGGCACTTTTTTGCGAGTTTAGCTTGAGACCCTAAGGCCATGGAGGTCTAGAATGATCTGTTGCTGTGGACCAACAGTTTTCAGGGGTCACCTGCTCCTCTGAGGCCGTCTGCACCCACTTTCCTTTCACTCAGCGCATTCCCAGCCTTCTGCTCTCCTTGAGTTACAGCGCATAGAATGATCAGGGGGCCAGAGAACCAGGCCGATTTTTAAAAGTGTGTATTGGACTTGTTCTTTAGGCAAACTATAAACAGTTTAAAGAAAAAAAGTTATTGTTTAATAAATCAGCATAAATGTCCTTTCTTCGTTCCCTATTTTTCTTTTAAAGATGTAAACTAGGGATGGCTTTTTGGTCGTTTTTGACTAGTCATAGATAAGAACACTACACTTTCATAACCTACCAACACTTTGAAATTGTAGCAACATTTTATTGGAAAATAAATTGAAAGAGCTGAGTTACATTTGTTTTCCCATTACTTTTTCTCCCAAGCAGCATAGGATCAAAATCCTATTTCTCAAATTTACCATGCTCACTGTAAAATTTAGATCATCTGAGGCTCTAAAAAAACTTTTAAAAAATTTTCGGTTAGGGTTTTTAAATTACAGTTGATGTTGGCAACAGGCTGAACACTTTCTGTGATATATATATATATATGCGTGTATACATATTCTTAAGAAGTTATGTTGAATGTAAGTTGGAAAATAAAAGTGTAAAATATTTAATAGTGCAGGTCCTCAATTTTAAGAGTTATAATAAAGTGCTGAGAGTTGTCAGAGTAAAGAATATAACCTAAGAATTTGTGTGTAGCCAGAGGTCTTTCATGAAACAATATTCCAATTTGGTTTTATATTTGGTGGCATTAACAGGAGACTTAAAATGTGAATAAGAGGATGAACATTTGTTGATTATAAAAATGCAAACCACTAACCCCAGTGTGGTTCGCATTATTCTGGTAAAAACTTATTGCATACGTTTTAACTTTACAGCTAAGGATTTTTTTTTTTTTTTTAAAGTAGGAGCTCGCATTACTTTGCTTTTCCCCTCTTTTTACACTTTGTAAGTGTAAAATGAATATTGTATGTGATTCAGGAAACCCATGAAACAAAATAGTTCTGTAGATGCATGCGGCATGTTTTAAGATTTAAAATATATTTATATTCACCCAGATTGTCCATCTGCACCAGTAATCAGGCTTGCTGATAAAAACAATTTCTGCATTATTTAATTGTTGTCATTCGACGTTCATACATGATTTTCCATCCTTTTCTCAGACTAAATGATCTACACTCAATGGTAGTTATTGAACATCAAGGTTCTGGCATTCCTAAATTCTCAAACACCTGTGAATTTGGGTTGACCTTGAAAGCATTTATGCCATTGTATTACATTGTTTACTATCACTGTCTTCAAGTAGAGAGCTACGCATCTTATTAAAAGCTATAGGCTGGGCCGGGCACGTTGGCTCATGCCTGTAATCCCAGCACTTTGGGAGACGAGGCGGGCAGATCACGAGGTCAGGAGTTCAAGACCAGCCTGACTGACCAACATGGTGAAACCCCGTCTTTACTAAAAATACAAAAATTAGCCAGGCATGGCACGCGCCTGTAATCCCAGCTACTAAGGAGAATCGCTTGACCCCGGGAGGCAGAGGTTGCAGTGAGCCAAGATCGCGCCACTACACTCCAGCCTGGGCAACAGAGTGAGACTCCATCTCAAAAAAAAAAAAAAAAAGCTACAGCTTGGAGCTTTTTAGTTGTCACAACCTGTTTATGTCCATTTGAAGGTGTCAATTGAACGATTCAGAACATAGTCTGTTGGCATAAAAATTAATTTGAGGCCAATAAATCACATCTGGAAAACTCCCAGGTCACTATTGTAGACAATTTGCAGTCCTAAAGGCCTCAGCTACTGTGTTAATTGAGGGCTTTAATGCGTATGCCTTTACAACTGAAGCTTTCGTGGTGCTAATGCGGCTTAACAGCTGTTGTTATTCTTGACGGCATATTAGAATAAAGTTACCTTTCATTAATTACTAATCAGCTCTGTGATTGTGGGTGATGTTTTAGGTCATTTATATTGTAAGGATGACATGATTGACTTTATTGCTTTGTTTTGTACAGGCAAAAGCTTGAGAATATTTGGCATATACTGGAAATAAGAGATAGTAAGTGAGGGCAAGTTTTTATGACAGCTTGGATCAAAGTCCAGAAACAGAAGTTTTACACTCCCATATAGCTTTCTATGATAGACTTTATTTGACACTGCAAAGCTGTGCTGAATTAATTAAGATTCCTGGTCCTGTGTTTGGAATTCCGTCTCTCATTTTTTTTCCTTGTAATTTTTCTCTCACTTCTAAAAGCTGTAGCATTTTTATTGCACGGTATTTACAATACAATCAGATTATGTATATAAATATTGCTATGTATTTTTTAAAATTATTGTTTCTATAATTATATAGGAATATAAACTTTCCACAATTTTCAGACAAATGAATTGTTAAGCATATTTTGTGAGGCAGTTGTTAGTGTTGATGATAATAAAACCCTCTGGGCATTGACCCAGTCTAACTTTGATATTGTTTATAGTATTTTTATAATGGTAATTCTGGTGCAATAATGGCCTTTTTTTCTTATGTTGTTCATAACCAGGGTCCATATAACTAGCTCTAAGCTGCCTTTTAGTGTCCTTGAAGCACTCTTCTAGATTGCATTCTTCCTGCCTGGAGAAATCCATAGGAGCCCCTGAAATAATATTTCTCATTGCTCTTCTATCTGTAGTGTTTTCAAAGTTTCAAATTCAGACCCATGTTAGAGCCTAAACTACATGATTCCTAAAAATGCGGTAGAATTAATGCAGTGGCAATTAGTGTAGATGGATATCTTTAAATAAATCAATTTGCTTAGTATAACACAAACTTAAATAGGCTTGTGGTATCATTCAGTAGCTTTTTTTCAGTCTGTCATCTGATGATCTGTAGAAATTGTCAATATTTTCACACGTTTATGTCCTCAGCACCTCAAGATGAGGAAATTTTTAGTATTTTGATTATGCTAGCAACAAAATTTCCTTTTTAAATTATTCTGCTTAAATAAATGATTTGACTCTGGCCTCAAGTATCATTTATTTTGAAATATTTGGAATTCTTTTCAGGTTGTATAGGTAAAGCTTGTAGCTTCACCCTTATCTGATTATAGAGAGTGTGTCCTACTTTGAGGCACCCCTTCCTCTAGATTTGAAAATACAAATTAACTTAGAAGTTAAACCTATAATTGCTGTGTCAAGCTATATTTGTTCTTTGTTCCCACAGCCAATTGTGGGATAAAAACCTCTTCCTAGGATAAAAAACCTTTAGTAAGGACTGTAGGACAATTAAATAAATCATTGAGTTGATTGATAGTGAAGGGTTGAAAAATGACTAATTTGTGAATTTAGGATGCAGACTAGTTACTGACTTTGCAGGACTTCCTATGAAATTAGTTTAGCTGCATAGATGTAGATTTCGTTGGCCACTATTACAGCTGGTGAATGTGGCTTGGAAATATCTGTTATACCAGGTTCTCAGGGAAAAGTGCCTGTGAGCCACATACCTAGGAATAAAAATGGAAGAAAGTCTTTCCGTATGAGTCATTCATTTGATATTTAGCTCTGTAATCTTATTTACTGACTTGATATTCTCATTTTAAATTACTTTTTTTTTTTTGCAATGTAAGTGCTTAATTCATTTTCTCTGAGTGGTAGGAATTTATATTTGTTGCCAACCAAATGTTTAAGGTAGGTAAAGCTAAAGCAAACTGAGTGTTAAGTTTGTAAGAATCATTTTGATAAATATTCTAAAAATGTTTTAAAGCTTTTTTTTCTTTTTCTTTTTTTTTTTTTTGAGACGGAGTCTTGCTCTGTCACCCAGGCTGGAGTGCAGTGGCGCAATCTTGGCTCACTGCAAGCCGAGTTCACGCCATTCTCATGCCTCAGACTCCGAGTAGGTGGGACGACAGGCGCCCACCACCACCACACCTAGCTAATTTTTTATATTTTTAGTAGAGACGGGGTTTCACCGTGTTAGCCAGGATGGTCTCGATCTCCTGACCTTGTGATCCACCCGCCTTGGGCTCCCAAAGTGCTGGGATTACAGGCGTGAGCCACCGCACCCGGCCTTTAAATCTTTTAAAGATATATTTTCTCTGGTTTTTAGTTTGCAATGAAAATGCTTTTAAATGTTTTATGTGCCATTGTTAGCTTTTTTAATCTTCAGGAGAGGGGAGACTTTTCCCTTGATTCTGAATTATGAAGTAAGATTAACTTTTTGCAAATTATCTTCTCTGAATAAGTGTATTTTACCTAAAATCGGGAGAGAAAGGATCACCATTTGATATCATATTCATAGTGATAATTATAAAAAATAAGAATTATCTTCTCTACTTTTAGTTGAGT
Source organism: Hylobates moloch (assembly GCF_009828535.3). Lineage (NCBI taxonomy): Eukaryota > Metazoa > Chordata > Mammalia > Primates > Hylobatidae > Hylobates > Hylobates moloch. Next base: position 111,569,374 of record NW_026652278.1, on the reverse strand, counting down.
ACCTATACTGAAAATATACAAAGAGAAAAGACCCTGACCTTCTGAGCTGATGAAATAATTAAAACACACACACACAGGATCACTGAAATTTAGAGTTAGTAGGGATCATATAATCTCATTTTTCTTTTTTTTTTTGAGACGGAGTCTCACTCTGTCGCCCAGGCTGGAGTGCAGTGGCACGATCTCGGCTCACTGTAAGTTCTACCTCTGGGTTCACACCATTCTCTTGCCTCAGCCTCCCGAGTAGCTGGGACTACAGGCGCCCACCACCATGCCCGGCTAATTTTTGTATTTTTTTTTATTAGAGACGGAGTTTCACCTTGTTGGCCAGGATGGTCTCCATCTCCCGACCTGGTGATCTGCCCGCCTTGGCCTCCCAAAGTGCTGGGATTACAGGCGTGAGCCACCGCGCCCAGCCAATCTCATTTTTCAAACTTAAGTAATGTACTCCTGTTAAAGAAAGACATTCTTTTTGAATTACAATATATTAGAAAGCTTTTGGTTGCAAGTGACAGAAACTCAACTTGAACCCATACAGAATTGACTCACATAATTTTAATTGCTTGCAGGATTGGGTTAGCTGTGAATTTAGCTAATCAAATAATCTTGCCAAAATTCTGTCTGTCTCTGAGTCTATCTCTCTCTCTATCTGTCTATCTATCTATGTATCTACCTATCTCTATTTATCTTTTCATCTATCTACTGTGTTTACCTGCCCTTCCTTGCATCTATTTATCTATCCATGTATCCATTTGTTCATGTATTCATCTATCCATGTATCTTTTGGCCCTGTGCTGTGTTGGCTTTATTTTCTTGCATGCTTCCTTCATGTGCTGAGAGTTTCTGCTTGTTAACTGTGTGTAGGTCTTAAACTTCTGATATTAGAGAGGTGCCTTCTTATCCATATCAGTCTTCCCCAGATTACCCTGGTCTTACCTGGGTCACATCCCAACTCTGAACCCATCATTGTATTCAGGAGAGTAGGGTTGTTTGACTGTTTTGTTGGGGCAGATAGCCCATAAGGTGATATGTCATTGAGGAGGGTACATTCCCGAAAGAAAGTGATGTGGGCAGACCCAGAAGTTCTAGATATCTACCATACCTAGTGTTGACTTCCTTTTATTTTAATGTTAGTGAAGTGTGGAATTCTTAGAAGTAGAATAAATAAAAGCAGATATAATTTAATCATAGTTACAAAATTTATGCAACTGTAATGCCAAAATACATTCTCAGTTAATTACGAACAAAATGATAAAACCACAGCCAAATGCAGATTTACAGCATTCATTAAAACACTCTTGCAAAGTAAATATGGTTTTAACTACCTGAAAAACAGTATGGTAGGTCAGCTGGCCTTTGCTACAATTTGGCCTATAATGATTTCACTTCTCCCACTGGGTGTCTCTGAACAATCATGAAACGTTTATTCCTCTAGCACAGCATACCAGCTTTCATTTTTTACTTGCTATGAAGGCATATATGCATATTAAATTTACCTCTTTTATTTTCTCATTAACAGAAATATAAACCTTAGAACTAAAATTGCAGGGCAGTAGTTGGTAATAAGATAGTCATCCCAGTAATTGAAAGCAATTTCTTTTGTTTTGATTATGATTATTGTGAAAATATAAAATTAGAACATTTTATAGAACAAAGTAAAGATCTTCAAAACATACTTGTTTTGAATTCTGAGGGCTCTCAAACCTCAGATAAATGCCATTGTAGTCCAGTCTCTCCCATATCTAAACTGCAAAGCCAACTGATTTACATGTTTAGTGCATAGATTTGAGTTATTATGTTTTCTTTCAGAAGTGGTAGGTTTTCCTTTAAGCAACTTCTTTTATACCATGTGTTATGAATGCACAGAAAATTACAAAATATTTTGTACCTTCCAATTCTCAGTCAAATTTGAAGGTAAAATCATATGAAGCAATTCTGCATTTTAAGCTTCTCAGATGTTTTCATAGCTGGAGCAAACTTAGAAATACTAAGTAACTTTGGGCAGACTCTTTATTTCCTTACCATGCCAGACCCAAGCAAACTACTCACTGCAACATCAGAGTAGAGGTTATTGGAGGATATCACTTAGAGGTGTCCAAACTCTCCCATTTTGTTTAATAATAATCTGTTAATCTCTTAATCATCTAAACCATTGCTTCTCAAAAGAAGATGTTGGCATTTGGTGGTGACGCTTTTTTGTTGTTAGAGGCCGTCTAGTGCATAGCAGGACATTTAATATCCCTGAACTCCAGACAGTAAATGCCAGGGCCACCCCCATCCATGTGATGGAAAATCCATTCCCATACATTTCCAAATACCCCTCAAGGGTTGGCACCACTACTTGATTAGGAGCCACTGTTGTGAACCCTTTGAAATTGATTTCTGTTTATGGTGAAGGACCCTAGATAGGACAGCCTTAGACTTCAACCCCAGACCTACTTTTCTAAGAGGAAGACTTTAGGTGCATTATTTACTTTCTCTGTAAAATGGAGATAATGTCATTTACCTCATAGTATTCTTAAGAAAATTGAAGGAAATAATGCATGTTTCCTTATCTTTTTAGTGGTGATTTTCAGTAGTTTACCATTTTACCTTGAGTATCATCAGTGCCTTAAATATAATCACAAACTTTGATAGGCATTTGCTTATCCTGGTAGATGGGAATTAAGTTCTGACAGCATAGTGATTTCATAGACTTTAAATGTCATTTTCATTTTTTAGATGAATTTTATTAAGGTTTGAACAGAAGCTTTTATGGGATTATGTAAGGTACTGGAAAGGGAACTGGAATGGGAGCCCAGACCCCCAGATCTTGTTTCCAGCTTTGCTATTAGCTAACTTTGTGACTCGCTCAAGTTAATGAACCTCAAACTTTAAGAGGGGAGGTGAAAGAGGGTGAAGACTCAAGGCGGAGAGATTCGTAAGTGAGCTTAAAAATCTCTTTCAGCTGTAAGAGTTCTTTATTCTCACCAGGAGAGCTGAGTATCGATTTCTCAGATTGAATAGTTTCATTCTTTTAAGTATTTTTCCAAATTTGAGTAGTGGATCCAGGTCAAATTATGCAAACAACATAACTAAAACTGTATAAAATAAGGATCCAAGAGCAGGAAAAGTAGCCAACATGACTTTTTATGTGAGTTATTTTGTGTTTTCCCTACAGATAATTTTAGCAGATTTCTATATAAGTTATCAATCATACTTTCCAGTCAGAAAATTTAGTATACTCTTTGCAGTGCCGGTATTAGTGATTAATTCACATGACTAATGAAAAAGGCATTGAAAAGAGAAAAGAGAATGGCATTTTAGTAGCTGACTTATAAACACAAAAATACACCCTGCAAATCTCCTCCAAAAGTTACTGCTCAATGGACTTGCTATATGGACAGTTTTGAGGTCCAAGGATTGGTATCACCCTACTTTTAGGATTTATCTAAGTAAGTACCCCTGGATAAGAACTAAAACAGCCAATTTAATCCATAAATTACCTATAGCAGAGTGTTAAAGCATTGTTTTATCAGATATTAAAACTGTGCTCCAGTTTAGAATTAATTATGAAATATTGCTATGGTGTTCATCATAGGTAATTATTGTATTTTTTTTACATTTGTTGTCAAACAGTTTTAACTTTTATATTTTGGGAAAAAATAGTCCCCAAATCTATAACTTATTTTTTGACCAAAAAAAGCCTCTAAGTAGTACTGAAAAAACCAAATTATATTCTTGCATTTATTTTTGTCAGTTAAATGTTTATCACCTAATCTTAATATAAAATTCAGAAAATTGTGTTATATGTAAGTGTAGATATTAGTCTGAGGAGTCCATTTTTTAAGTTGTAGTTTGAAAAAATACATGAAAACAACTCTCTCTCTCTTTTATTTTAATATAAAATGCTACTGTAGAGAAGTTATTGCTTTTAAATTAGGGGCTTAGGAAGAAGCAAGAGCCAACATCTACTTATTCTGCTGTATAAATCCATTAAATAATTTTTCTTTATTTAAAAAAACCAAAAACTTAGTTTAAAAAATATACTCCACTTAATATTCAGTTAACTTAAAAACAATAACTATCATGAATGAAACACTGTGTATCTGACTCCAGCATGATTTCCTTTACTTTTATCATGATCTCCATTTTACGAAGAGAGTAAATAATGTACCTAAGGTCATATTCTTAGAAAGAGGTGATTCTGGGGTTAAAGCCTAAGTCTGTCTCATCTAGGGCCCTTAACCACTGTGCTATACTGAAGGTCAGTGTCAGTATTAATGCAAGCAAACCAAAGGCTCATAGATTTAATGTCATGAGGTTTCTAACTCAGGAAGAGGTTAACGTTTTCTTCTACGGCCTCTTTCTGTGGAAGCACATATTTAATGATGTGCCTAAAGACTTTGCCCAAGTGAGTTTAGTTTCCATATATAATTTCAGAGTATAAAAATTGGGAAATCTCAAATGACATTTTAAAATAGAGTGGTTGAAAATTTCAGTACTAGGCCATTATAATTATCTTTTTAGCATTAGAACACAAATACCCTAGTACAGTATATTTTCAAAGGATTTTTATCCTTTGATACATTATTTTAGGCCAGAGTGCAAAACATATTAAACTAGTTGCTCTACGAGTAGGTTTCATCTAGTTATATTTTTAACTCGTGAGGGTTATTATGTTTATATCAAAAGTTTACTTTGCCTTGTCAATTTTTCTTCTCTTTTACTTTTCTAGTTTTCTTCTTACTTTTCTAGAAGCCAAGAAATATTCTATAAACCTTATAAAATATTTTAATTAATTTTCCATTTCAAGACATCTGGAATATTGAATATGTATTTTAAAGCCTTTCTGTCTTTTTCAAGATTCATTTTGTCACATGAGTGAGCAGTTCCACTTTGGTAGAAAGTGAAGTTATTGCCACAGGGAGACCCTTTGGACACAGACACGTGTGTGTGTGTGTGTGTATGTATCCCTTTAGCTAATTATATTTGAAATGCAGTTCCAGGGCTTGCATCCCTCCATCCTGTCAACAAGTTTTGTAGTCCTATTTAATACTTCTAGATAGAGGGCATTTGGAAGAAGCCGTGACTTGTGTAGATTAGTGGAAAATTTCTAAAAACCCAAAACATAAGTTGTAGTTTTCTATCTTGTGATAGGTTTATAATAATCTTGAGTGGAAGCGATAAATTGGAAAGGGGGGAAGGTTTTGTTTCTTCCCAGATTATATGCCATACAGTTAGGTTTAATTTTTTTCAATGAATATTATTAATCAATTTATGAACTTTTTAGAGACTGTGAGATGAAGTGTACCCGATATGCAATACAAATCTATTTAAATATCCATAAAAATGTATTACAATACTAACTTGGCACTATTTAATTTAATCATTAACTTAATTGAGTCCATCATTTTAAGAGTGCCACACTTTTCATTTAGTTACAAAATATGAGCACATAGTATGTGTAAAATGAAATAGCATTTATTTTTGCCGTGTGTAATTTTGATAAAATAAGCTCTTTGTTAAAACTATTGTAAAAGTTGATAACCATTCACCTTCTAAGCTTCCTAACCTCCAGAATTCCTTTTTTTTTTTTTTATCATTCACGAATGAATTTGTTCATCCCTTTGTATTACTAAAGACACAAAATGTCTGTCAACTTTTCGCCTTTTCCTGCAGCAGCTGCTGGAACCAGGGTAGTGCACATGCTCATTAGTTTTGCTGGGTGCTCCACTCACACAATAACATCATCCTCTTGACGGGTGCAGTGCTGTTAGCTTCATTCATGAAATCAAAATGTGTTAAACATTATGCTTAATGACACTGACTTTTATATTAAATCATTATTTTATAAGCAGTTTGAGCTGCAAGAGTCTTCTGTAAAGTAGAATATCTGGATAATAAACTTCTGATTTGATTCATTGTGTAAAAAGTTTTGAGAGTAAGATTTGAGTCACATTTATGACAAGAGCTCATAAAAGGTTTTAGTCAACTTCCATTTGGTTTTATTTCCTACCATCTAATTAATATGAATTTTGGGGTTCTTTGCTTGCTCAGTATGGAAAAGGATATCTTCGTGAGCCTTAAGTATCATCTGTGGAATATGCAAGTTTGAAACAACAGGTTGTATTGACATTAGTGTTATCTGAAAGGAATAACTTCCAACAGTGATTTTGGGGTGCCCACCAGGGTTTCTAAATATCTCAGGATGTATTGTAAAAGTTTAAAAGCAAAACTAAATTCACTCTTGTTAAAAGGGTATGTAATACAACTCATTTATGGGTAAGAATTTTTTGTGTAATAAAATATGTAGGAAATAAGTGATTGGAGGATAATAAAAGATTTTGGTGAGAAGAGGGGAAGATATGGATGTGATGTAAAACTCAGGCTCTTATCATTGACTATAAATTATTGGCTTCAGTGTTCATTGTATTTTCAATGGCTGTGGCTTTCTTTGAAGTGTTGTCTTTCATTAATAGCTTTGTAAAAGTTAGATCAACTGAAAGACTTCAAGAGGGCAGCTAGGCTTTCTTCTGATTGCTTCCAGGTTTGCAGGGCAGTTAGCAAAGATACACTTAATACATGAAAGTAGAGAGTACAGATTATTAGTACAGATACTTCAATGGAATTTGTTTCTGTTTTGTTGTTTTTGCTCAGATGGCTATGATGTAATTTAAAGTGTTCTCTTTTTTTTTCTTTTTTTTTTTTTAACTTAGTAGGATTCGGTCAAGAATGCCATTCGAAAGTATTTGCTTTGGCCAAGGACTTTGAGTGTTCATGGTGCATGTTGCTGGCCTATATCCAAACCCAGTTAGGGCCCCTCAACCTGTGGGCTTGTATCACCAAAAACAACCTTTTTACTGTCATCCTTTTTCTGATTCTCTTGGCTGACCTTTTTGAGGAAATAACAGCCATTGCTCCTTAACCCAGCCCTTTGTCTCCATTGGAATGAGTACTAAGGGTGTAAGAGATAGCAAATTCTTAGATATGTTGAAGAGATTTTGAAATGCTTCCATGTGCATTTTCTAATTTGACTCACACATCAACCCTGTGCAGTGAGTAAAGGAGCCAGAAGACTTTTCCCCTATTTAAAAATGAGGAAGTTGAAGGGCAAAAAGAAGTTAAGTTGATGGACCCAAGGACCACTTCTTGTCCTATTCATACCGCAAGCTGTGGTGGGGAGTCTTAATAGCCTGTTAATACAGCAGCCCGTTTTTACCACTGAAGATCTCAAACTCCAGTGAAAATGAACTCCAGAGAAGTTGTGATTGTTTCAGCATGAGATCCATGTAGTGTTGCAGCTGGAACTAGAATTATCACCTAATTGTTAGTCTGATATTCCTGACTTTATACTCTGGTAAAGACAGTCAGCACCTTACACTTCATAAAAGGCCAGAACTGGTGCTATTTTTCTTGTTTTATCAGGGATGAAATGGAAACTCAGGGGAAGAAAATTGCTTAGTGCTAGTCACACATCCTATTAGTAACAAATGCTAAGATTAGAACCCAGAACTCATGACTGAAAGTGCAGCCTCTCAATGCTTTGTAATCCCAAGAATTTTTGTCAATTAATAAATCTCCCTTTTATAAGTAGATTGCAGTTTGTTTTGTTCCTAGGAAATACATTATGTGGGATGGTGTTTAGAGCAAAATGAATGAACTTGATTTAAGGAGATATTTTATGCTCTAGTTTTACTGCAAATTATGAATCCAAGTGCTTTCAACAGATTCAATTATCATACACAGGATTACAGTGTGGTAGTCCTTTGTGCGCTCTCAATGATAAAATGAGTGATTTGATAGCCTGGAACTTACTAGTATGCTGCATAGAACCTGCCTTCTCTTTGTTGCCTATCCACCAACAATTTCAGTTAGGAAAAGCTATATAGAATAACCGGAGTGGCCAGATCAAATACAGGACACCCAGTTCATCTTGAATTTAAGATACTACTTATACTGAAAACTTATTCATTATTTTTCTGAAACTCATTTTTAGCAGGTTGTCTTTTTTATTTGCTAAATCTAGCAACTCTGGGGATGACTTTTTCTCTAACACATTTATTATACTTCTTTTCAGTACATTGCTTTAGACTTATAAAATGTGACCTGTTTTCAGAGAAACATAGATATGTTGGAATTTATCTAGTTTTTTTTTTTATGGACACTATCCTTAAGAATCTTTGTTCCCTGAGTCCTTAGAAATAGTGTTTTTACCCTAAGAGAACAGTGTGTGGTCCTTTTATGACCTGGAGGTAAAGGATTTCATTTGAACATGTGTCGTAAGTCATCTTTCTCTATGCCTTCTCTGCTTGAATTTGATTTTTACTTCTAGATTCAGCTGGATGTTACGGAGAGCCTTCTTCATGGCAAGCACTGATGCTCTGGGAACTTTTATATTCTTAATAGAGTATAGTACCTGGAATAGGAAACCTGGATTTGATTCCTGGTGTTGCCACCAAATAGTAGAATGGGTGTGGTTCAGACATTTAATTAACTTCATATTTTAGAAAGTAGGATCATTAATGCCTGCCTCACCAGGTTTAATTAAAATTATGTTTTTTTCAGTAGCACTAATGTGAATATTTTTCAAAGCCCCCTAGAATTAATAAAGGGAAGGAAAAATAAAGATCCTATCCTAGACCATTGAAGTGATTACCCAGTCAGAACTACTACTGAGGTTTCTGGATGTCCATCTGTTGCTTTCTACTTTTATATTGGACATGTTCACAATCATCTTTTCCGTTACTTATTTGTGTACATTTACCTAACTTTATATGCCAGGAACATCCAATATGTATATAACTTCTGAACACAATATAAACTTTTAAGTTTGAAAGGAAAGATCATGATAATTTTTCTGGAGTTGCTCATTATTCTGTCCCTGGTGCCCAACATAGTACCTTGTGGAAATCTCTGTCTTATGGGAATAATTCATTCCAGAAAAAAAAAGACAATTAAAGTTAATTCTATCAAAATAGAAACAAATTTCATGAGAAGGTTTTGATTGGAGCTTTATCTTGAAAAATAGAACCACAGATTATGAAAATAAGTTTATATTTGAACTATTAATAATAAAATTGAGATTGTAATGACACTCTGCTAATTCTTAGGATGAAACTCTGCTAATTCTGTTAAATAAATTGTAACAGAGTATAGCCATAAACAATTATCTTCAGTTCATGTTTGGCTTTTGCAGCAAGGTCATAAAGATAATTTTCTCCCTAAACTAGCTTTTTGAATTAATATTTGAAGGCTTCATCAGCTTTGCCCAAGGGGCTTTCTTAATTCAGAATATAATTATTTGACTAATATTCTCTTTGTGAGTATCTGCTATGTCATTTTCCTTATTGATTGTTTCTTCAGTTGTTAGCTGGTCTTTAATTGAGCATAACTCTTAATTGTCAGTGGCTTTGTGTAATATTAGAAGGATTCTCCAACATCACTTTAATCTATGTCTAGAAAATCTATATTGTCTTAGTCCATGCTGACTGCTATAACAAATAGCTTAGACTGGATAATTTATAAACACAGATTTGTTGCTCACAGTTTCAGATGCTGGGAAGTCCAAGATCAAGGCACCAGCAGATTCTGGTGGAGGCTTCTTCCTCATAGATGTCAACTTTTATGTGTCCTCACAGAAGGGCAAAAGGAGTTAACAAGCTCCCATAGGCCCCTTATAAGGGCCCTCTATTAGGTTGTTCTTCCATTGATTTAAAGAAATACCCAAGGCTGGGTAATTTATAAAGAAAAGAGGTTTAATTGGCTCATGGTTCTGCTGGCTTTACAGGAGGCAGGGTGTTGGCATCTGCCCAGCTTCTGGGGAGGCCTCAGGAAGCTTTCAATCATATGGAAAGTGAAGTGGAAACCTGCATATCATATGGGAGAAAGTTATAGCAAGAGCAGGAGCAAGAATGAGAACGAGAACGGGATGGTGGGAGGTGCCATGTACTTTTAAACAACCAACTTTTAAACAGGGCCCTGAACTCACTCATCATGAAGGGGATGGTGTGAAGCCATTCATGAGGGATCTGCCCCCATAATCCAATTACCTCTCTAAGCTCCACCTCCAACACTGGGGATTACATTTCAACATGAGATTTGGAGGGGACATCCAAACTACATCAGGCACTAATCCTATTTATGAGGGCAGAGCCCTCCCAAAGGCCCCACCTCCTAATACTATCACCTTCGGGGTTAGGGTTCAAGAGATGAATTTTGTAGGGACATACATTTTAGACCATAGCTTATGTCTTATATAAGAATTTTAATTTCAATTTGCAGGGGATTTGTATTTGCATACGGACTGAAGTATTTTTCAAAAATCAGCGGAGTATAGATATTAGTCTTAAGGGCAAAGGCTCACTTCATTTGGCCATATAGATTGTGCACTGCAGAACTCCAAGGAATGCTAAGGGAAAGATGTGTGAGAAATGAGTTAATTTTATTTGTGGTTGGTTCATCAGTGATTTTGATGTTATGAAAACATATGTTTTCCTCTGCAAGCATGTAATTACAGGGACTCAGATAATCAATAATGTGGTCATGAGAACTCTCTTTCCCTACCACCAGTGGTTAATACAGATTGTTGATTGACTGACTGAGTATGCTACATATGCTTTTCCTATGTCATTTAATATTGAGTTAATGTCTCTAAGAAAATATCCGTAAGCAACATTTATGAGACAAATAGAGTAATCACAAACACATAATGTAGAATTTTTAGGCACTGGCTCTGCTTAAGACATATGCTGCGCCAGGCACTGCAAGTATACAAGCATAAATTAGTCATGGTCAGTTGTGAGACTTACACATCCAAGGGTTGATGAACAGTAATCGCTAAAACACAATGTTGATTTTCTGTAATAAACACTCCAGCATTTAGATATTCAAAAGACTGTTGTACCTTTTGATGCTTCAGGAGGCTTCATTTATTTATTCATTTACTTCAAGAAATATTTTGAGGACCTACTACTGTATGTGGTAAGCATTAATCTAAGTACAGGAGATGCAGCAGTGAACACATAGCACTAATGAAATATCTAGTCAGAGGGGATAGATGATAAAACAACAGATTGATAAACAAGAAAAATAGCAGATAGTGAGAATTTAAATTATGTAGGATAAGAACATGATGTGTCTGGACCACTTTAGGTGGAGCAGTCAGAGATGACTTGTTTGAGCAGGGGATGTGGCAGTGGATCAGCCACGTGCCAATGAGGGGAGAGCATCCCAGACAGGGCAGTTAGAGCTTGGTGTGCTTCAGGAGCGCCAAGGATGCTGGCATGGGCGAGAGGAACCTATTTGTAGGGGATTACAAGAGCTCAGGTTTTATTCTCAGTTCAATGAAAAGCTAAGTAGGGTAACGAAGATGTTGACATACTTTGCTGAAAATTTACTATGGCTGCTGTGTGGAGAATGGGATTGCAAGGGGGTAAGTATAGGATCAGAGAGATCAATTAGGGGACTATGGCAACAAGCCAACTGAGAGATAGTGGGGTTTGGACCAGGGTGGTAGTAATGGAGACAGAAATAAGCAGATTGGGTTATAGGATTTTGGAAGTCAGGTTGACAGAACTTGACTGCGCAACTGAATGTGACAGTTGAAGGAAACAGAAATTTAGAGTAATTCCTATGTGTTTGGTTTGAGTAACTGTGGAGGTGATGGTACTCCATATGTGGGAAAACTGGCAGGGAGTAAGATGAGGCAAGGTGAGATGGGTAGGGTCTTAGGAATTCTGTTTTCACCATTTTAAGTGGTCTAGATATCCACGTGGAGTTGTCAAGTAGGCAGTTTAATTTAAAATTCGAAAGGAGATCTCCATTTCCCATTGAGAAGATAAGAAATAAGTTGGGGCTAAGTTTTGGGTTTGTGGCTGAAATTGTTAAAATGTCTATTTTTATATTGATTTAACAGTTTAGTAACATGTCCACATTTAAAATCACATCAGTTATATTAACTTAGACATATTGCTTTTTTCCT